>NC_044914.1:5198725-5295129 GCF_001633185.2 Quercus lobata
GTAAATTGCTAATAGAAAAATAAAAATATGAAATTAGGAAGAGAGAGAGAGATATAAATTAGAGGGCCAAAGAATAAACTAGAGGGGAGAGAGTGAAAGGGAGTGGGTTTTACCATACCTGGTACCACCTGTCTTTGGTTTCGTTCTCAAGGGTCTTTGTGTGGGAAATTTCAGCAGAAAGTAGCGGTAAGGAAGGGAAAAAATTATGTGAAGTAGCGGCAAAGAGAAAAAAAAAAAAAATATATATATATATATATATAAGAATCAGAGTTGCACAAATCTAACTTGCGAGCTTGTTCATTAAAGTTGTAAAATGAGATGTTTTTCCTGTGTTTTCACAAGCCTAAAAAAACTCAAAATTGAAAAGAGCCCTTTGGTTGTTTTCATTTTTCGTTATAAATTAGAAACAAAAATTGTTTTCTCTTTTCTGTAGTTTTGAGTCTACCAAACAAGTTTTTTGTGATTGGAAACTGAAAATGGTCCTTGAAAACAGAAGATTGATAAAAAAAAAATAGTTACCAAACTTAACTTCATTTAGCTAAAATTTAAAAATTTTTGCTGAAAGTACCGTAGATAAAGGTAAAAACTAGCTAAAATAGTACAGTGGGACCAATTAATAATACCAAAAAGTGCAGTGGGACCCATGAATAATATCAAAAAGTACAGTAAGACTCATGAATAGTAGCAAAAATAAGTTAAATAGTAAAATAAGCTGACTTTAAGCTATATTCTCAAACATAACCTAAATGTTCTATGATCATTTAAAAATAAATAAATATGACGGGATTTGAGTTTATAGTATCTACAGCATTATAATTTCTCTCTTACCACATTAATGACTATTTTTTATGTTGACAAGATTTGATTTCAAATTCTTATTCGATAACAAAAAAATTTTATAAGTTGAGCTAACAAAATAACATAGTTGACAAATAATGAACATCATTGACGACCAGCACCACTAATTATTTTGAACTTTAGGGTTAGCTTGGATACTGCTTATTTTGCAAAAAAATGAAAACTTGTTACCAAAAACATTGCAGCAAAATAATTTTTAAAAGGCAAAACATTGTTGCTGCGTTTTATTAAAGTGGGCTGGTTTGTGAACAATACTGTGGGACCAACCAAAAAAAAGGCAAAATGCACAAACATCTATTGGCAAACGCATGCAAATTATTGTACGTTTTGCGTTTTTGGTTGTGTCCTACGATACTGTTCACAACCCAGCCAAACTTGTGAAAACACAGATTTCGAGGTAAATCTTGGGTCTCACGGTACTATTCATAACTTAAAAATTATTTTGCTATAGTGTTTTCAACAAAAAACGGTACCTAAATAGACTCTTAATACACATTCTTCCAATGTGAATCTTCTTAAGTTCTAACAATGAATAGGTTTTATATGTGTGTATATAAATATATATAACCATTATCTTTCTGTGCCTCACACATGAAGATACGGACCATTTTCGACTCCTGGAATTAAAATAAAAAAGCTTAATCAAGTTCAACAGTACACGACACAACATGTGGTTTCGATTATTATTAAGTTATTAACTACTAGAACTATGTAATGGAATGCAATGATGGCCATCTGTTCTAATATAACTATACAAAATGTACATAATAATGATAACATAGAGATGTCGTAATTTTCTTGAAATTTCATGGGCCATGAGCCCATGTCGTTGCTTTCTTGAAATTTAAAAAAGGCACATTTTTATTCCAAGTTTCTTTTTGTTGTAAATGAATAGTATTATCATGAGCCCTAAGTGCACACTACACACAAGTTTTTTTGTAGGTTCCCCACTTAGCTAGTGTAAGGACTCAATTTATGACGACCTCGAAATGATGTTGGGTTCGCACGTTAATGGCCCAAACAATATAATTTGTAAAACGTGGGTGTTTAAGAACTAGATTAACCTCTCTAGAAGTAAAAAGATTCGATCTCACGTTTATAGATGGATTAGAGCCGATATCACAATCTTTGAAATCGATACAATTCTTTTCTTTCTAAGTTTTCTTCCTCAGTCTTCTCTCTCTGTTTCTCTCTATGTTCTGATCTCCCTTTTTTGTATGCCATTCTTTCATGTTATATACCGCCATTTTTATCCCATCTTCACCACACACGTGTAGATTGGGTTCAGGAGATCTCTTTTTGTCTCATCCAACACCCTCTGGAACCTCTTCCTAGAGACTGTAAGGCTGCTTCATCACTGTTCAGGCATCACTTTCACATTAATGCGGCCAGAGAGTTGGTTGAGAGGCAATTAATGCGAAGGCAGCTGTTGCCATAGATATTTATTTGCCTTCTCTCTCTCTCTCTCTCTCATCTTTGGCCTCCTTATCCCACCTTGAGTGGTGACGTAGCTCTAAGGTATGTTCGTAACCAGATGGCATCCTGAACGTCCTCAGACTCGTATTGCCGAGAAGGTTTTTGTCCTCGGACAAATACTGAACTCATCTTTTGTGATATTCCCTCTTCCCTTCGTTTGGTTACCCCTTTAATCTAATATGGGCCTCCTCGGGCAGATTTGCCTCCTCGAATGGGCCACAGGCCCAATTAACTTGACTTTAATAACTTTAGTGACTGACCGGCCCCCACAGCTAGTAAAATCTTTTGCTACTAAGAGCAATTATTATAGAATAAACGTAATAAGTTTAAATTCTATTGTATCTATCAACAACAAAAAATTGTTTTCACTCTAAAGCATGTAGAATCTTGATCCTCCTACTCTGATGCCATCTGATCCTATTGCTAAATGTCCTTTCTTTTGGTTATTTACTTTGATCCTCCAAGTCAAACAAATTATTAGATATACTAGGGCCACTGAAATGACTCTTCCAACCAATAAAACACCATCACCTAGTGTAGCATCACTTGATATGACAATGTATATAATTAGTAAGTTTAAATGATCTCATAATTGAATTTTAAATTGCATGTTTTAAATTTGTGACTCATTAGTTTGTAATACATGTAGTAAAATCTATAGCACCTATAAGCTATAACACTACTTTCATTTTTATTTTTATTTTATTATCATTATTATTATTGTTTTGCGCTAGGAAGATGACACTTGCTTAGGTATCAGGAATCAGCATTCCATCTAGATCTAATCATTTCTCTCCAATTTGAGCCCTAAATTATAATTAATAAATTATAATTTTTTTATTTAAAAAAAAGGCCTGCTCTGCTTATTAATTGTTCTAATGAGCCCAGCCCAAAACCTCATTAAAATCCAATCCAAAAATAATAATAATAACAAATCCAATAAAAAATAAAAAATAAACGAAACAAATCCGAATCGGAGAGACTGAGAGTCTGAGAGAGCAAGAGACAACGCCGCCGCCGCCGCCGCTCCGCTGTGCTCTGAACTTGTGACAGAAGAAGTGACAAAATCCCCAAGAAATTCAGTTATGACAGAAATCACATCAATCAAAGGTTCATGCCAACTTTCTGGGATGAGAGCTCTGGGTTTCAGAATTTTGAAAATTTCCTAAGCTCCTGCATTGCCTAAAGGAATACCAAGGGACCAACTAAGTCAGTCAAAATATACAATACTCTGGGACATGGACAACATAACCATAGTTATCAAAACTGGAACAAAAAGTGAACTGCACCAAACATCAAACCACCAATGAATTGGTATAATGGTTAATTGGTTCAATAATTGAGTCATTGAGTGAAAACCAATAGTCACTGTTTAATTATATATATTTTTTAAATTGAAAATAAATAAATAAAATTTAAAAAAATCTGATTAGCCAGTACTAAATTAAATAAATATGTAAGCTGTAAGCATACTAAACGTTGAAATTAATAAAAGTATAATTTCATAGATTACATAGGCCTCATTGAAATATAGAATTCATGAATTTCTATTGATGACGACAAAAAATAGAGCCTTGAATTGATACCTTAGTTAATCAATCAAGGTTTCAAAGTAAAAGACTTAAAAAGTATTTCATTATAATTAAATATTGAAAGAAAGCATGATTATTTGGTTAAAACAACCTATAATTAAAAATTCAGTTTAAAAAATAAAAATAAAAATTTATTTTGTAAATCCAGTGTTTCTTTCATACCAAACCAAAATCCTACATAAATGATTTGAAAGTTCGACAATTAGTTCGGTATGACTTTAATATATATAGATATAACTGCATACTCCTTAGACATAACACAAAAATGCCATCAGCACAATATACAGGAATGAAACCTGTAACTGAATACGAAAGAGACAGAAAAGACTAGCATCAACTAAGACAAAAGCATAACATGGGCCAAACTGAAAATGAGTACCTTTAGCAGATGGCTCATCTTGAGGTTTCATGGTTGGGAAGAGAATAACCTCCTGTTACCAAATAGCATATGTTGAGAGCCCATTGAGAACATACATGAATAAATGAGACAAATGCAAACAGGCACAGACCCAAGAGAGAGAGAGAGGAGAGAAGAGAACCTTAATGTTTTGTGAATCAGTTAACAACATTGCTAGCCGATCAATACCCAATCCCCAACCGCCTGTTGGAGGCAACCCATACTCAAGAGCCGTACAGAAGGTTTCATCCAAAGCCATTGCTTCATCGTCACCAGATTGCCGATCCTGCATGCAGACCACATATCATTCAGAAGAGTTCCAGAGGAATTTATTTAAGGATAAATCCACTGCACACTTGAAAACTGATGCGTTAACCTTGAGCTGCTCAGCAAATCGCTGGCGTTGTACCACAGGGTCATTCAATTCAGTGTATGCATTGCAGAGCTGAGCGGTTACAGAAAAATTAAGTCAGAATCATGAATTATAAAGCTGAAAATTAAATGATACATAGAAAGAAAAAGAAATCAAGATATCCTGAAAAGCATACTTCATGCTTGTTTATAAATAACTCAAAACGCTCAGTAAGGCCTTTCTTCGTTCTATGCCACTTTGCCAAAGGACTCATTAACTCAGGGTGGTTAATGATGAAAGCAGGATTTGTACAAGTCTCTTCCAAGAAGTGTCCTACAAGCTGCAGTAACAGAAAAAATATATATGACCAATTCTCATAAATTGTCTGAGCATGCAAGCAAGAATAGTCTACCTTAAGGAACAAAATCAGATCAAGTCAGAAAACATCATTGTCAGAACAAAAGAAATTACACACTTTTTCTAATGCAGAATTACTTAAATTATTGTAAAATATTGGGGACCCCATCATATTGTTCTTTTAATGGCATTTCCAATCAACCATTTTTCACTGTTCCCAACCTCCTATTATCTCTCCCACAGATAAATGCTACGATTTCTACTTTATCCAACTGCTACGGCTTATCAGTGTAAGCAATCTTATTGAACCATTACTCCAAATAGCAGAAAACCATCTAAGGAAAAACCAAGATTCCAGCAAGAGCTATCCATTCAACTCTCATTCACCTCCTCAAGCATAAAGCTCAGAACCTTCGTCACAGATATTGTATCTACTTAGTACATAACACAGGATCACAATGCCAGTAACTACCTAATTTATGTTCAATAAAGTAATAAAAAAATTTAAAAAGGGCTAAGCAGAGAACTGACTTTGTCCAACAAACGCGCTGTTGTTTCAGGAGGGGTACATTTGATCTCATACTTTGTGCATGCGTCTTTCAAATATTTGTTGGCCTCATCACTGGAAAAGTCCTTGGGAATACTGAGGTTCGCCATCTTCTCTAATTCTTCTATCATGTCAATCCTTCTGCCAGAGTTAAAACAACCAATTTCATATATTTTCATATTCATGTTAATGTTATACAATTTGTGAGAGATACTATATAGATGACAAACCTGAAAGGTGGAGTGAAGTCAATCTCAATTGGATCCTCATCCAGCCCATTTGCATGATATTTAATTTTATATCCGCCTGTAAGTTCCTTTACCATCCCTGTTACACATTACTGTGTCAGGAAAAATCCAAGTATTTTGGAGGATAAAAATAACTTCACTACCCAAGTGGAATGAAGCAGTTGTTTGCAACATGATCCAAATGACCCTTACCACTCAACATTGTCTCAGTGAGTTCCATCAAGTCATTGTAGTCAGCAAAAGCCATATAGAACTCACAGGTGGTGAACTCAGGATTATGCGTCAAATCGATGCCCTCATTTCTGAACTGCTTTCCAATCTCATAAACACGGTCAAGTCCACCAACAACAAGCTCCTTAAGATAGAGCTCAGGCGAAATGCGCATGAATAGCTTCATGTTCAGGTCATTGTGATGGGTCACAAACGGACGGGCAGCTGCTCCACCAGGAATCGTATTCATCATTGGTGTTTCAACCTGACAGTGAAAAGAAAGTAAAGTGCCATATGTAGAAACCACCTGAATGAATTGAATAAATAAAAAATCAAGACAAACAACTAACCTCCAAGAAATCACGACTCTCAAGAAAGAGCCGAATATATGAAATGATCTGAGATCTTGTCTTAAAAATTTGTCGAACCTCCGAATTCAACGTCAAATCTAAATGGCGTTGTCGATAACGAGTTTCCTAGCATTGAAGACAATAAAATAAAACACCAGAAAAGGAAAAGAAGAGGAGAAGTGAAAACACAGTCCAAACTGAAAGAAAATAAAATAAATGGACCCATCTCACTTTTATCTACATCAGGAAAAAATAATCCAATTCATCAGTACCAGATCATATGTACATAAGAATTTTATTTTGGGTGTGCTAAAGAATATAGTTTAAAACAGTGCAACAGGAATTTGGTTGAATTTTAGGATATTAATCAATACCTGGTCTTTCAAAATATATGTTTCAGGATTCCTGGGACATCCTGGGACCCAAGCCTCCTCCTTCTGCAACAATAAGAAAGTACGGAAGTCAGGATGAGACTGTAACCAGCATTAAATCATTCAGGGAGAAACCATGTTCACCTTCAAATTGGCATTGTCAGACACAGAACCAGCCTTCGGCTTTTGCCTTGGCATCATATGGAGACAATGGGATAAGACTATAAACGATCTTGGAAAAATACTTAGCTCCCCCCTTCTAGTTTTCCCTGAATTGAAAGAAAATGTGTTAAATTACCTTGTAAGAGAAAGGTTGGGAGTGTGTTTGTGAGTTCAAGACCTGCTAAATCTGTATGTAATTATGAGTAAAAAAAATGTACATCTATGTCACAAGACTGGACCCATTTCTAGAAGATTTCAACAATCATGCGGCATACTGATAAAAAATATAAAATAAAAAAAATAAAACCAATTATGCAGCATAGAAAACTAAAACAGTTCCCCATAGGGAAAAAGACCAAAATGAAGCACCTATTTAAACCAATTTTCAAGCGGTCTCTATTAAATTTGTATTTTGAAGTTCTACCTACACTCTCCATAATTTTTTCCTTATGCCATAAAATTTTCAATTCATTATCAAACATCAAATGAGAGAGAGAGAGACAGAGACCAAATTAAGTAATTAAACTGACGGTGATTTCTTTTGTAAACTCAATAGTGTCAACATAGTAAGGAGCAACTCTATATATATATAAGTCAAAAGGTGTTAGTAACTACCCAATTGTAGTAACATCACAAACCTGGAAACCCCTTGACACCAACATTATCACCACGCTTCACAGTTGAATGGAACCTAGAAAATTCTTCCTCATTCAAATCTGACTTGCTGCATCATGGAAATGAAGAATCTCTTTATCATTAAATTTGGTATTTGTGCAACAAAACTTAAAGGTGGTGCAATTTAGGGGGGACACCCAGCTAGGGGGTGGGGTGGGGTGATTGTCCATGAAACTAATTCATATCAGGACCAAAATTTCCCAAATAGTACCAAGTGAAAAGTCTCATTCGTACATATTCATCATCTTGTTTATATAGGTCCTTTATAATTTTTTTTTTTTTTTAAGCGCAGTTGAGAAAGCTAGGCAGTGGTACAGAAAGATGCAATAAAGTAAAATGACCTACATCATTCTTTTTGCCAATCTACCTAAGCCTTCTACATACAACTAATCAGGCCTCAAAAACACGAAATTAGCAATAATTTCAATAAAAAAATAAAAAATAAAAAACAAAGTTTCTCTTACAAGGAACTTGGGCAAAATATTGACATTCAACTAATTGATGAATTACTGCCCAAAAATATTAACTTTTTAAGGTAAGATATTTGACATGAAATGCTATGGAACAAGAAAATCCAAATTCCCAAACTAATCACCTATTCCACTATAGAAGATCACAGAGAGAGCAATTTGTGTCCATTCAAAGAAAGAGTCCAAAAGCAAAAACAAAGGCTCTTCTACTAATATGGAAAGATGCCAATGTGCTGCATCTCAAATTGCACCTCCTCTTACAGGGGTAAAGTGGAGGTAGAAGTCATAGGTTCAAGGCCCACATGGTTGCATGAATAACTTACAAATAAAAATTTTAATTTTTAAAAAAAAAATTAAAACTAATAGAAAGATAATTTGTCAAAGACATTGCGTACCTAAAGAAATAACAATACTAAAATAATAAGGAAAAATCAAATATGAATAAGGGAAAAGAAAAGATACAGTGATAAGATACCTAGCATCAGCCATAACTTGGACTTTTGCACCACGACCATGTAAATCATAAAAGAATAGCTTTGAAGAAGATGAACGTTTGCTCATGATACGCCCTTTGCATTGGAAAGAAAATTTTTTTAAAAAAAATCACCAAAAGAGACATGATAAATACTAACCGAATAAATAAAAGCCCTGATTTCAATACCAGCCAAATTTACAGTAACATCCTCAAGATGCTCCCCATTGCCTATGTTTTTATACTGCTCTACATATTCAGGGGTAGACATTGTAACATTGAATTTGTGAGGATATGGCTCTTCACCAGCTGCCCTCAGAGCCGCAAGATATTTCAGTCTATTTTCGAAGTATTGCTGGAGGAAAAACAAACGAGGAAGATTAAAAGCAGGAGATTGCGATTATAATCAAGAGCTTTGTGGAAAAGATCCAAGAAAAGAATGCTAACTATTGCAGGACAAGAATGGACTTATACCGTTGGATCCATATCTTCATCGTCTGCTGCTGCAGATTTCTTGCTGCGGGAATCTGCCATAGAAGCAGCCTGGAACATAAACACAAAAGTTTATTCTTAATAAGACTTCAATATGCGGCACACCCACATGCTTTTTATACGCAAAAAAGCTTCTGCCGCCTTAGACTTGTTTTCCTAGCATAATATGAATTCCTAACATGACTTGAGTTAGGATTCTTACGTGTATTAATTATTAAACACAACTCCTACTTACATTTGGAGTAGGATTCTAGGACTTGTCAACCACGTAACACATTCACCTATTTCTAATTGAAATAGAATTCTATCAATGCTTGCATGGCAAGCATTTTATCTTGGGCACAAATCCTACATGGGCTGGACTTCTATTAGGTGTCGTGCACCTCCCAACAACTACATGGATTCTATCCTTTGTACTTGCAAAGAAATTGCTAGGCATGACATCAACTCACCTAATTACCACTGGTTCAACAATTCATTTACTTAGTCTTAATTACAAATAGGAATAAACAATTGGAAACGGAATTACCCAAATGCTGAGAAAGCCAGGATAAGCGGGAGAGATGGTAAATACAAGTGCAATGTTCCACAACTTGGAACAATTTTCAATTGTAGTTGCTTTGGGGCAATGGTCGAAACAACTGCAGCTATATCTATGTTAGAAAATTGGAAAGCATTTTGGTAGTAATGTTAAGCACGCCTTTATTTTTCCTTCTTGCAATTATTAAATTTTTAGAGCAAAAGTGCCACCCACCCCTTTACCTTGTTGATTCTTTATCATCTAATAAATATTCAAAGGTATACTTTTCGGATTGAGATCTTCTAGAGTTCTTAGGGTACTCTACCATGTTGAATTCTTTTAATCTTAACCTTTCATTTATAATAAAAGGTCTAGATTTTGCCATATCATTAATCCACTAACAAATCTACCAAAATAATGATTTTAAAAAATAACTGCTCATAAATGATAGTTTTTACCTTAAATGCGAATAGTGGCTATGACATTGCAGCATTAAATTCAAAAGAAATTTGCTTATTTAGAAAATTGATTATTATGCACATAGGCCAAGAAGCATATATATGTATATATATATATATATATATATATATACATGATGTATGAATGGCAAAGACACCTGGGTTTTCATTCTAATTTTTTTAGTCTTTTATAAATTTTATTAAAATTAAGCATATACATGTTTTTTATTTCTTTCTTTTCAAGTACATGATTGGCACTTAGGATCATAAAATACGATTTTTCTATGTCCCATTTTAGTCAAGCCTATGCTTTGAAATTAACAACCAAAACGATTTGTGGAACAAATTGAAAAATGAAGAGGGGAAGGAGAAGATGACTTCACGTTTTCTTAGAGACCTAATTTAGGTAAAAGAGATAAGGCAATAATTATCATTTATGAGTAGTTATTTTTTAAACCATTATTTTAGGGGATTTGTTAGTGGATTAATGATTTGGAAAAATATGGACCTTTTATTATAAATGAATGGTTAAGATTAATAGAACTCTACATGGTAGAGTACCCTAGGAACTCTAGAGGATCTCAATCCATAGTTTTTTTTATATTTTCAATGTATTGAAAAAAAGGGAGTTTTGACAAGCATGAATAGCGTGTGGAAGACATATAATCCAACGATAGCCTCACAAAATATTGACCCAAAAATTGTAATAAATAGGAAAAATTATAGTTAATTAAGAGATAATTTAAACATAATCCATTTCTTTGAGTGGAAGGGAGAGGGGATCCCAATGGATGCTAATGTGATTGTCTCATAAAGAATTCTCCAAATATCTTTCTAATAGAATCAAGGGAGTCAATCTTGTACCGAAGGCTGTACCAGTTTAACCAGTGGAAAGATATATTTCGGTATCGATCAATACCAGTGTACCGTTTCAAGTTTACTGTTATTTTTTATATTTATAAATAAATATGTGTGTGTGTGTGTGTGTGTGTGTGTGTTATTATAAATAGAAAAGTTTACCATAAAATATTATCTCAATTCAGAACAAATTATTCATGGTTTTAGACTATACCATCAATTAAAAGGAAAAAAAAAACACAATATAAATAATAGAAAGCTTAATTGTTCATTGCATTCTAAGAAAACAAATAATACTAATAAGTTAACGCAAATAAGTTACCATTCTGCCCTTACAAAAATTACAAAATTACAAAAAATTTTTAAAAAAAAAAAAAAAGCTTTTTTCTATACCGGCCGGTAATGCCCGAAATCGGCCAGTATGGCCGATACAGCTGATATTTAAACTGGTACGAAATGTTGGTGTTTTGATATCGGTTTACGTACCAGTACGGTACATACTGGCTGGTAGTGGTACAGTATCAACCACCTTGGATAGAATACAAGTCCAATAGACCTAACCCCATTGTACTATACTTTTACTATACCCTTTTAACTTCTAAGTCACGAGACCGTATCTCCTACACTCAGCGCATATGAAAATTTTCCCCAAGTTACACATATGTCTACATATTTAACGCCAGTCTTTTGTACAATTTTACACACTAGTAAATATATAAGCTTATAGTCTTTATATGGTATTAAAGCCTCGGTTCTAGTAAATTTCCCCTCTCTCCTCTCCCTAAGCTAAATCCTTAGCACATTAAGAAATAGTGTTGGTTATTGATGCAAATGAACAATAAAGAAATCAACATGCAAAATACACACCAAGTACATGGAAAACCCCTTTTAATGGGGTGAAAAGCTACGGTGGGACAAAGGATGAAACTTATGCCCCTAAGAAGATTTTAATAAGACAAGAATGACACAAAACGGGATTCAAATCCTCTAAATTTCTTAGGATACTTTATCAATCAATTTCCTTAAATTCTAACCACACTTTAATGATTTGATGGTCTAGATTTTGCTATGTCAGCATTCCACAATATTCTTAAAATAATAAAATAATATTGCAAACAAAAAAATTAAGATTATTGTTAGTGGAATGCTGACATGGCAAAATTTAGACCATTAAATTATTAAAGAATGATTAAGATTTAAGAAAATCTATTTGGTAGAGTACCCTAGAAAATCTAGAAGATCTGAATCCTACAAAACTGGTACACTTCGACTCTTTATTCTTCCTAGTAGCCTAATTTTAGCAAGAATTGCATGGTTGAACTCTGCCTCCTAATGGCTGTGACTGCTCCCTTTTATATAACAAGGGAGACAATTGACCCTTACACGATTCCTATCATCACAGTGTGTAATTCAAATATGTTGGGTTATAGATTGACCCAGTTCCTTAACCAATTACTTATGTTGATTAATTAGTCCAATTATATGCAAAACCTATTAAAGTACAATAAAATCACCAAACTAAAATAAGTGCAGTAGAAAATAAGTTTGATACAATGATTTGATCACAATGGGGGAAAACCCTCGCAAGTAAATCCCCACCAAGTAAAGTTCAAGTGACCATTCCCGAAGTAACTACTAACAAGAATAGAGGTTATAAGTATAAGAAATCTTACCCTATCTAGAAGTACTTACCTACAGTAGAACCTACTAATATATATATATTTATATAAGGAAGCTTCATCCCCAATTGGACTACTTCTTGCAAAAACTTCTCTTTTGCACAAATCTCTTATTTGTGACTAACTGCACAACAACCCTTTTGATTGCTATAGTTTTGCAAAGTTCTCCAATCCACGCTTCAATTAATGAGTAATAACTTGGTACAAAACCCTAGGCACATAAATGTCGTAGCAACTCCTGTTATGTGTGTGTTTCTTTGTGTCTATGATGATGACTATAAAATGTCTTTTATATACTCTAGAACCCTTGTAAACGATCCCTAGAAAGGATAAGTCATCACGGGCTGAAACAAAAATTTATTGTTCAATTTTCCTGAAGCTCGATAAATCGAGAGGTTTCGAGCCAAGAATCGAGATACATTTATTCTTGATAAATCGATAGGCACCAAGCCAAGTATCAAGACTTGTTGTTTCAGCTTTTCTTAAGCAGTTTCTTAAGTAATCTTGTCTTTTCAATAATACCACTTGTTTATTCAACCAAAATCTTCTTGAACACACTAGAAGCTAAGACTTAATTACATATAAAGTGTGTTTTGACCTCAGATATGCCAATACATAAAAATATGATACTTACAAAATAGAAAGTGGTATAGGGGAACGTGTGTCGTCACTCGTACAAGGCTACGCAGGACTTTATCTTGTAGAAGACTTATTCCCCTTGCATGGATTCCAAGACGTGACTAACACAACAACTTGAGAGTTGTTGTTGGGTGAAAAGTTCTTCAATCCAGGCTTGTAAATCTGAAAGCAACTAGGTACATAACCCTAAGACACACAAGAGTCACAGCAGTTTCACAGGAGTGTGTATCACAGTATATGTCTTCGTGTTTGTCTCTCTATATGATGATGGCTAAAAAATAGGTATTTTATATCTTTGAAAATCTTAGGCATGAAACCCTAGAAAGCTTTGGTGATCATGGGCCAAAAACATATTTGAACAATCAAAATCTGCATATCTCAATAAATTGAGAGGTGTCAAGCTAGGTATCGAGACTTTATATTTTGTCTTTTTTGCATTGTAGCTTGAGTAATCTTCGTGTCCTCAACAATACTACTTGTCATGATATTCTTGAAACCTCTTAGAAACTACCCAATTGCAAGTAAAGTATGTTTTGTCATAAGATAGGTCAATTATATAAAAATATAACCCTTGCTCATAGAAAATTATTTATAAAGTTTCACATAGAATTCAATACATAGACTTATATGGTCCCTTTACCTTATTATTATTGTTATTATTATTGAAAATGCTATTAGAAATTTAAACAGACTTGCATCTCAGTACTTTATAATTATAACAATAACACGAGTATGTCGCCAGATAGGGGTGGCAAACTAAGCCCAAACCCATTTGACCACCTAAACCCACCCGCTCTAATTGAACCCAAACCCACCCAATTATTAGTTGGGTTAAATGGGTATCAACCCAATTAGACCCAATGATTATTGGGTTTTAACTAAAAACCTATTGAACCCCATTTAACCCAAAAACAATATACCCAAATTAAACCCAGCCCTTCCTATATAAAAAATAAAAATAAAAAAATAAAAAATAAATAAAAAATAAAATCAACCCAAGAAAGAAACCCATAAACATGGTAAACAATCCATTCCATTTCTAATATTTTCCGACGGTTTCTCAACAACCAAACAAGTCGGAAGAGAGTAAACACAATAAAATCAAATCAGTCACATCATAGCATAGAATAGCATCCAAGATCAAAACCATATAAAACAAAAAATGAACAGAGAATAAGAAACACAGAGAGAGAGAGAGAGAAAGAGAGAGAGAGAGAGAGTTGGCCATGGAGATTTTGTTGACCTCATTTGGGTTGAGCCAGACCTTGCCACGGCCACACTTGAGGACGCTCGAGGCGAGCCTTTTCTAGAGCTTGAGTGAAACCATGTCTGTGTCTTTCTCTTTGTATCTCTCTCTTTGACAAAATGCTTTTGTTTTCTCTCGCTTTTTGGGTGTGTGTGCGTGTTTGTCTAATCCGCGCGAGGCTTTTGTAATTATTGGCCATCGTTGTCCTCTGTTTGGTTGCCAAGAAAGTGGAGGTAATGGAAGGAAAATGATGTTTGCTTAATTTTAATGTTGGTGTTTTGCTGGCATTTGAATAATGAGAGATCTGGATTTCTCATTTTTTAAATTTCTCTTCCCATTTTCTCGGCAACCAAACAGTGGACCACTTTTAGTTTCTTATCTTTTATTCCTCTATTTTCCTATGGCTGAGCTGTTACTATGTTTATGTGCATTTTGGTAATTTTGATAATTTGGTGGGTTGGGGTCTGCCCATTATAATTGGGTTGGGTTGAGTTTGGGTTAGAAATAATTAGTTAAATGGGTTTTAATGGGTGAATGAGTTTTATATACCCAACCCAATTATGCCCACCCCAAACCCACCCATTTGACACCCCTACCACCAGACAACGGCAAGACTAGTGGTGTGCATGGCACACAGTTGATAGAAGAACAAGATCTACAACTAGTTGAACCCCATGTTAAACAAGATTATCATTGCCTGGAATATATTAATTAAATGATCAATTAGGCAGTTAGATTTGGACACTATATGCAACCGCTAAAAAAGTCATATCAATATACCTTTCAATCTGCCCTTTAAAGTTGTTGCCCTTTCACTTTAATTAAAGACTCCTACACTTTTGGATTTAAAGTGGATATGACTAACAAGGGGTTTACATTACACGTTTTTGACATAAGGTCGGCAATGCTTTGCTTTCACAAACCAATTTGATTTTACATCAGTCCATAAACAGCAAAACACAATTAGATTGTCCATACCTTACATAGAAACGTTATCTTCTTTTTTTTTAAGAGAGAGAGTTTCAACTTATAGCGTCTGTTTTTAATAATAGCTCATTATTATCAGACCAAAATACTAATTAATTTTTAGTGTTTAATTTTTAGTGTAGGCGGGGATTGAAATACAAATTTCTTATTCAACCATTACAGACTTTACTAGTTGAGCTAATTACAACCTCCACAAAAACCTTATCTTTGTCAATAATAGAATCCCATATATGACAAGCAGGCCACATTTATGTGTCGTGTTTCAATAGAAAAATGACGATAGCCTTCACCTTTACAAACCTACTCCTCTAAATAATATACGGAATCTCTACTCTATTCTAGGGAAGAAATCTCTCATCCAAAGGGGAAACTGGGCACATATGTATTGGGCTGTTAACTTTAGAGCTTCCAAGATTTGACTTTAATACAAGCTTACAGTTATAATCATTATTTTAATTTTGATTCGTCTTGGTGTCAATCCTGGATTAGTCACTTGCTTTGCAAAAGAAATTAAAATATGTTGGGATAGTTATCTTTCCAATATGTATGAGCCGCGCGCACGCGCACCTACTTCTCCAGGTTATATATCCAAATTGCCTAGAGATGAAAATTTAGGTAAAATACAATTTTTGTAGTTTCAATTTTCCTCTTCACACTAGATTTCCAAACCTTTTGCGTAAGATTTTAGCTGACAAAAATGCTTTATGCCCTTTTCACCCAAATTATATATCTTTATGCCCCCTTCCCAAACTAATTAGGAAAATGTCTCTCTTTTGTAACTCGATTTTCTCAAAATCGAGTTTAAAAAAAAAAAAATTCTGGAGCCTTATAGTGACGTTTTTAAGGACCTATAGTGTTGTTTTGTAACTCGATTTCATGGAGTTCACAAAACGCCACTATAGGTCCTTAAAAATGTCACTATAAGTCCTTAAAACGGCACTATAGGACTTAACTTGATTTTGAGAAAGTCGAGTTTCAAAAGAAAGGCATTTCCCTAATTAGCTTGGGAAGGGGGGCATAAGGCTATATAATTTGGGTGAAAAGGGCATAAGGCAATTTTTTCCAGATTTTAGCACGCCTATGCAGCTATACATGCCTTGTGTCTATCAATAGGACCAAAGATTTAAAAGTCAGAAAATGAAGTGACACTCATTGAGTCACTTTCCCAATGGGGTTTAAAATACACTAAAAATAGAAGTCATGGGGACAATAATAGAACTATATATATATATATATATAAATTTTGACTTTCATTTCTAAGATTAAAAAAGTTATTAAAAGAAAGGGGAAATGACTTATTTTCATCAACGGTTTCTTAGAAATTTGGTGCATACGTTGGAAATTCTCTCATGTAAATGATGAATTTTCAAATCATATATAGTTGTAACAACAATTAACAATCTAATGGATGTAATTCTAGTAACAGGAGAAAAAGTGTCGAAAAAAATCAACATCAGCTTTTTGCTTAAAATCTTTTGCAACAAGTCTAACTTTAAATTTATCTATTGTGCTATCAGGTTTAAGCTTTTTTCTAAGGATTCATTTACAACCTATTGTTTTACAATCAGGTGGTAACTCTACTAACTTCCATGTTTTGTTGGAAATTAGTGAATCCATTTCATCATTCACAGCCTCTTTCCAAAATACAACATCAGGTGATAACAATGCTACTTGCAAAGTAAGAGGATTTTCATCAACATTAAAAACATAATAGTCAAGGCCAAAATCTTTTTCAACTCTAGCTCTTTTACTCCTTCTAAGTTCAATTTCAAGATTTTCTTGATTTTGTGAATGAGGAGTAGAAGAACTAGGGTGAGATAACACATTTTCTCTAACTTCTTTGCCCCCACTATTTTTAGATTTAAAAGGAAATTTTTCCTCATGAAAGATTACATCACCTGATTCAAAAATCACCTTATTTTTTTGGGTATGAGTCTATTGCTTGTGGTGCAAATGAGACATTATGTGCACTATAAAAGATTGTAGGAGAAAATGGGCAAATGTCCCTTTCAAAAAAAAAATCTAGTATTTTGCCCACTTTCCCAAACTAATTAGGGAAATGCCCTTCTTTTGAAACTCGGTTTTCTCAAAATCAAGTTTTAAAAAAAAAAATTCTGGAGCCCTATAGTGGCGTTTTAAGGAGCCTATAATGACGTTTTAAAGACCTATAGTGGCATTTTGTAATCCGATCTCCATGAAGTCGTGTTACATGCAATTTTTTTTCTTTTCTTTTTTACCTATAACTCGACTTCATCGAAATCGGATTACAAAACGCCACTATAGGTCCTTAAAACGTCACTATAGGATCCTTAAAAACGTCACAATAGGGCTTAACTCGATTTTGAGAAAATCGAGTTTCAAAAGAGAGGCATTTTCCTAATTAATTTGGAAAATAGGGTAAAATGCTGGATTGTTTTTTTGAAAGGGGCAAAAGCCAATTTTTTCCAAAGGACTGTATCATGCTTCAAAGTGCAACATTTTATGTAAAGGATCATTAAGACCATAAATTTGTACATATAAATATATAATAAAGAAAATATTGATTTGGTGAAGACCAAAATGTGGTTTTGTGAACAAAATTAAACCACTATAGTCTCGATATCAAAGGCTCTATAATAATAAAATCGAGGAAGTGATTTATTGATCAATAATAGTTAGAATTATATCTGGCATAGAGCCACTTGTAATCTTAAAGATGATTACACATGTAAATTGGAAACCATGCATGTATTAAATATTAATTTGGTAGGCACACTGCATGTGATTTGACAAATTATGCCATGTGGCAAATAACCCAAATATTCACTGACGATTGGTAAATTTGTTGGAAAAAACTTCCTACTCAGTTGTCCATTGCATAGAAGGCTTGAAGAAACTTGTAACTCAGGTGGAAACTATAAGAAACTTCTTCCTTGCTTTGTGGGGGTAGTTATTGCCTAGAAATACTATTTTTTCCTATAAAAGAGGGATCGAGATTGAGTGCAATACCCAGTGTAATTATCTCCTCCCCACTCACAAAAATTTTTTACCATTTTCACTTTTTTTATTCAATGGTTAAGATTGAAAATTGTTTTTTTCAACTCTTAATCTTAGCCACTAAGAGCTATAGCACTTGATCTTAATCCATTGAAAAAAAAAATCTTATGAAGAAATGACACAAATCTACACTCATTGACTGCTTGTACAGAGAATTATGTATTGTTATTGTATTTTCTTATAGTTTTTAGGGTTTTGTAAGGTGTTCATGCAATTATGTAGTTTACTTCTAATTTGTTACTTTGCTACTCTTGATTATATTCCAGTTCCTTTGAATTAGCATTAAGTTCTTAGTTGTTAGCATGTTAGATCCTTAAATATTTGTTATTGATTTCATTTGATGTGTGCATTAACATAAACAAATTTGCATCGATTTGCCTTGTTAGCTTCATATTTTAGTACAACTTTGAATAACTCAGCCTCCTTGTACAATGGAATTTGAAGCTCTGTTAGTTCTTAAGGCCTCGTTTGGGAGGGGGGAATGGAATGGAATAGAAAGGAATGAAAAGAATAATTTTAGAATATTCTTCCCTTCCCCTTGTTTGGGAGTTTTAATGGAGGGAATGGAAAGCTCATTCCCTTGTTTGGGAGTTTAAGTAGAAGGGAATGGAATGAGTAGGAGGGAACACTCATTCCTCTCTATTCCCTTAAAACCTCAAATTTTCATTCCCCCCGAAATTGGGAGGAATGGGAGGGAACGAAATTAGATTTAATGATTTTTTTACTAAAACTCCCAAAATACCCCTGTATATTCAATTATTTATTTTAAAATAAGGGTATAATAGTAATATTGTTATAAAAATGAATCCATTCCATTCCCTCCATGTTGCTCCCAAACAAAATTACTTACATTCCATTCTTTTCCATTCCTTCATTTTAAAACATCCAATCAAGGTTACTTAATTTCATTCCATTCCATTCTTTTCTATTCCTTTCTCTTGCTCCGTTCCTTTCCATTCCCTTATGATCATTCCATTCCATTCCATTCCCTTCCCTTATGAACTCCCAAACGGAGCCTAAGTCACCATCAATTGTATTCTCTTGAATAAGCACATCGATCTTGAAAAGTCTTCTCAATTGAGGCATTACCGAACCACATTCCTTTTATAAACAGAGTCAAATAATCAAATTAAAATCGCAAGGAAATTGACACCTAACAAAGGTCATCGATACACTTGCAACCTCATTGATAAAACAAAATTAAAATCATATCAACCAAAAAATCAAGGCCAATTAATCCAATCCCCCCTCTCTCCCCAAGACCCCAAAAAAACATGTATTGTACATGTTTAAACTGTACATATGTGTTATCCAATATAAAAATCAAAGCTAATGCTTAAATAAATTGTTATATTGAGAATTAACAAAATTAATAAAGGGAATAGATCAAAATACCCTCGAAAATTTAGGTCAAAATTTAAATTGACCTCATGATCTTATAATTTGAAACTAGTAGTCCTTAATATCTCAGACATGACTAAATTAATTGATCCTTCCACCACAATGTAAAATTACGTAAGAACATAATTTATTTTAGTAGAAAATTGTTTTTGTTAAATTATTAATTCTCCTAAAAATTTAAGTTGTTAGAAAATAGTAAATCATTTAATAATCACATATTTATAACACTCATTTTCACGTGTGAGCTCAAACTCCTTTTTTAATAGGTGAGACCCAATAAGTGGGATTTTAAAATGAGAGGTAGAGTGGATGAGACATGGATCAAACTTAGGACTCCTTGCTTTGATACCATGTTAAATTACCAATTCTCCCAAAAGTTTAAAACTTTTGAAACAATTGGTAATTTAACATTTGATAACCACATACTTCTAACAATTTTAAGATATAGTATTAGTAAAAGTTTTGTAAATTTATTTAATTCTTATTGAGGGAGAAGAAAAGGGGAGTAGAGTAGAGTTGACCAAAAATTGGAAATTTTGATCAACTCTACTCTACTCCCCTTTCTCCCCCTTGATCCAAACAAACCATAAATGTGATGGTCAATTGTTAGGGTAAAATAAATATTGATATGACATTAGTTTTAATACTGAACTAAACTTCTTTAATACTTAAGAACTCGCAAAAAACTCCAAATGAACTCAAATAACAGTAGAGTTATTAGGGTTTTTAACTCATGCCTCATAATGGAAAGGGCCTGGTGTTTATATTTGGGACGTCACGAGCTAACCACCTTCCATGACTTTTCACCATTTTCCTTTGTAGGGTGTGATGGAAAGCTTGAAGTTGAAGACATGGAGATTCTCAGGATTTGTACCCTTAACATGGGAATTTAGGTTGGTGGGTAGAAATCTTGTGCCTGAAAACCAAGGTTCCCATGAGTACACTTTCGTCGAAGAGAACACCTAGGTTGAGTGAATAGAGATATCAGAGGATCCACGATGAGAACCACCTACAATACATGCCAAACAACTCAAGGCACCAGTTGGACGAGCTATCCAAGGGGGTGGTCACAAGACCACCTTGACCTAAAAAATAAATCTAAATTATATATAAATTTTAAAAATTTTATGATTTGTCTACCTTTAATTAAAAAAAATTGTGACCACCCTAAATTTTTTTAGGCACAACAAAATTAAACTTTGGTCCATTTAGCAATATATTATGCCATTTCAAACAAAAATAAAAGCCCACGAAAATTTTTATTGAACTAAAATTTGAAAGAGATCGATATAGTTTGCTGTATTAATAATGAGATTATCATATATGCAATAATTTTAAAATAAGGAAAGTGTAAAGCTTTATGTATATGAGTGTTTGTTTTTTTTTTTGTCAATATATAAAGTTTTTTTTATATTAAATTATTATAATTTAGATTTCTTAATGATCATTCAAAAGAGAATTCTTAAAACCGCCCTAGTTGAAAAAGTCACAATATTAGGTGTCCTCGTCCGTCGATTCTCATTTGCATGGGAAAACATGTTGTGATGTTGGAAGAATCTTAGTTGTTTGGCAAAGAGACCATTCCTATAAGTTATGATAGTCAAAACTTCTTACCAAAAATAATTAGTCAAAATTTACAAACCTTTAATTTGTAGCCTAAATTCTCTTTACAACCTTACCAAACGACCTATAGGCACCCACTACATTGGTTCTAAAACTTTAAATTCCTTCAATATAGCTAGGGCAATATTCCTTTTATTGAGAGTATTATCCCTCAGGTTTTCGGCTTTGTTTTAGATGAAAGCTGTTCACTTCCTGAAAATTTGGTCAGAGCAAAGAGTTTTTTTCTCTTTTTCAATCGTTGGATTTCTTTTTCATTTACAATTATAAACCTTCAGTATTAAGATGTATTTAGCTAGAGTGAATATATCCAAAATTTTCATCACCCTTATTCTAGTTGAAGAAACAACATTCATTAAATGGACACCAAATAGATATCTTTTTTTAATGGAAAAAAGAAAAGGGGGAGGGGAGTTTGGGAGAGAGGGTGGAGATAATTTTTCACATAATTAAAAAAGTTTGGCCATGAATCTTCTTTAGGACCAAGACATATATAAGATATGAGATAATGACTTTAATTACTTGACAAAATTGGTAAGAAGGAGTTTAATTCATTTTTAAATTATTAATTTGTTATAGTCAGTCTTCTCATAGCCATTTTTTACTAACAAATAAGACATCACAGATTGGTGGGAGAAAAAAAGAAAGATGAAGACAACAAAGCATGTTGATTGAAGCACTACGGCACGCCTTATTTTATAAAATCTGATTATTAATTATGTTTTTATATATAATTATAGTCAAATGACAACAAATATGTATTATGTGTATCTTCTTGGCATTTTCAGATAATGACAACCCAAATTAAAGTAGTATTTCCTGACATTTACATGTTATACTTTGGACATTAATTTGGTTAAAGTATAGTGAATTAGATTATTTAATAAATGGTAAATGCTGACTTATCACCCATGCCAAAAGATGCTATACAAAGTGTGTGTTTTGTGTTAATCGATCAGTCCTTGAGCAACAATTTTCACAAGCAGTTAAGTTAGCAGATTTTTATTGATTTTATCGGTCAATCACTAACATCACTTTATCATCTACAATTCACAACGTACCACTTAAGAGGAGGATTCTGGCATTTTACCCCTAATTTTGAAAAAAAATTAGCAACATGCCCCTGTTTGCAAACTATATAGGAGCGTGCCCCTGTTTCGATACTCGATTATTCTAAAATCGAGTTTAATTAAATACTCGATTGTAGAAAATCGAGTTATGCCCGATCAAACTTTAAAAAAAATATTTTAAAAAAAAAATTTCCATGGAACTCAAGTTTCAGGAAATCGAGTTCCATGCAAAAAAAAATTTTATAAGTATGATTGCTCTATATTCAGGGAGCCCTATAGTGGCGGTTTTAAGCCCTATAGTGGCGTTTTAAATCCCTATAGCGGCGTTTTCCTGCAATTTTTTAGAAGTCTGATTAGCCCATATTCAGGGTGCCCTATAGTGGCGTTTTTAAGCCCTATAGTGACGTTTTAAGGCCCTATAGCGGTGTTTTTCTGCAAAATTTTTTATAAGTGTAATCGCTTTGTTCTGGGTTCCCTATAGTGATGTTTTTAGGCGCTATAGTGACGTTTTGGAGTCTTATAGCGGCGTTTTCCTGTAAAAAATTTTTATAAGTCCCATACCAAGTTCAAGGGGCCCTATAGTGGCGTTTTTTAAGCCCTATAGTGACGTTTTAAGGCCCTATAGCGGCGTTTTGGAACTCGACTTCTTTAAAATCGAGTTCCATGCTTCTTCTTTTTTTTTTTAGTTTTATTTGAAATAACTCGATTTTCTACGAATCGAGTATTTTAATGAAACTCGATTTTAAGGTAATCGAGTATCGAAACAGGGGCATATTCCTATATAGTTTCGAAAAAGGGGCATATTGCTAAATTTTTTAAAAATTAAGGGCAAAAGGCTAGAATCTCCCACTTAAGAGTCATAAAATTTTGTGACCGTTGACCTTTTTTAGCGAAAGTAAAAGGGAATTTGTAAGTGTGGCTATACTGCGAGCTCCCATTTTCGATGGTAACAAAAATTTTCACAACCGTTTTATCCGTTCTATCTACTTAGTGTTTGAGCTGAAAAAAAATAGTCAATGAAGTGACCTAAGATGCCATTTTTGTGGTCCACTTTGTATTTACAGGTGCGAGTCGTTTTCACTAAGCGTCTGGGTCAGCATGGTAGCTAGAGCTAGAGACGAAAATGAAGTCATGTGCTTATGTTATGATACTCCATGTGCTAGTTGAGTCAAAACCCAAGAAAAGACAGAAACATAAACAAATACATTATCCACGTAAGAAGAAAATAATATATGAATAAAGTTATTGACACAATATTTTCACAAAAGTTTCAAATCAAATTTTATGTGACAAATTGGTAATGATAAGAAAAAAATAGTAATATCAGTGGTAGGTCTAATTAAAAACTAACATCAGTTTTTCATCTAAATTTTGTCGTAAAATCATTATGAAAAAATTGTGGCCGTAACACTACTCATAATATATAGACTACATGCATAAGAATAATGAACCCCAACTTGTTCAAAAAAAAAATGTGGCGGGCTATCATAATGGTGGCGTGTAAATATAAGGCTATATATCTTTTCTTTATTACCAAATGAGGTAAACAAATCTAATGCTATGTTTGGAAGTTTGGAGGGAGAGGAGAGTAAAGGTGAGTAGAGGGGAGGAGAGTAGTGGAGAGAAGAGTAGAGGGGAATGGTTATCCTCCACCTTATTTGAATGTTTTTAAAATTAAGTAAGGGGTAGAAAAATAATTAGCCTTTTCATAGTTTGTAATTTTGTTAATATGGTAAGGGTAAATTTGGTAATTCATTTCGTCAAGTATTTTTATGCTCTACTCATCCTCCAAATCTCTCCAATTTGGGGGAATTAAAAGTGAGGGGTTAGAAGTAGTTAGAATCCCTCCAAACCCCTTCAAATCCTTCTCCCTCCTCCCTTAAAAAATATCCAAACAAGGTAATTTAGTCTACTCTCCCTCCCTCTACTCTACTCCCCTTTACTCCCCCTCCATCCAAACAAGCTATAAATGCAAATAGGAGCAATTAGTTGAATTAATTTAAGAAGCATGAGAAATAAGATGGAGAAGTCTATATATAGGTTTAACATGGGTGCAACTCATGAGTCAGTAGGTCCTAATCAGAAATATATTATGCAATTATTCTATCTCAAACTATAAAAATTAGTCATAATAGAGATAGACAGGTTGTGTTTCTCAATCTAAAAAAAATGAGTATACTAGGTGTGCGTTTGGGATGAGTTGAATTTTTCAGCTTATCTCTACTTTTAACTTATTTTTGCTACTATTCATAAGTCTCACTGTACTTTTTAATACTATTTATGGGTTCCACTGTACTATTCAGCTTATTTTTTAACATTTTTTCTATACTTTCGACAAAAAGTTTTCAGTTTTAATTAAATAAGTTGTTCCAAACGAACACCTAGGTCTGATTGGGAATAGCTTAATTAGGTCATGTTTGGTAGGTAACTATTTTCATTTTCTTGTTTTAAAGGAAAAAAGAAAAAAAAAATTCAAAATGAAAAACACATTTGGTTAGTTGAAAAGAAAAAAACAATTTCCAAAAATAAAATTTAGGAAATTTGTTTGGTATTTGTTTTTGAAAAAGTTGGATTTTGTTTTGTTTGGCTAATTTAAAACATTTTGTCTATTCATTCTAATTCAAAAATACGTTTGCTTCAAATTATTTAAAATCAATATACTTTGAGGAATTATAAAATCAAATGCTTTGTATATAACATTCAAACTTGAAACTTTAATCATACAAGATTGGAACTATATTAATGAAAGTTTCATACTGTTGTAAGAAAAATAGCACTTAAACGTTATAAAAGCCAAATGTGCTAAAACTTTTATATAACTATAAAATAAAAACCAAACGTACTGATGATACCAAAAAAATCACTAGTGAACCATATGGTTCCAACATGCTCGATACCAGACCTGCCCAACACAGAAAAAGACCTTACAGAGAGTACCAGTGTGGTACCAGCCAAAGACCCTCCGAAGGCTAAGTCAGAAGAGAGCTTCAAAAATGTTAGAGAGTATGAGCTTTAGAGAAATTGTGCGTACTTTTTTCTTGAGGGTCTTTGGGTTTTTATAGTCGCGTAGGGCCAGACTCTTTTGCTTGCGGAACAAGTCTTTTCCTTATGGGAAAGATACTCATTAATGCGTGTATATTCTAGAATTCTATTCATGTTGGGATTCTACAAATCAGGACTAATCGTGTGTTGCAAGTATTTTCCATTTAAGGTTCCTTGGAGACCACATAATAATGGGCTGGATGCCACGTGGTCGTTCGGTCTGTACATGCCACGTCTGTCCGTGCCACCTTCGTCCAGATAGCTTCGTCATGCATAATTTTTTCTCTTCAGTTGCCCCCTTCACCCAATGGGTCCGTGATCTCGAAGTGGAAGGACCCGTGGGGTGACAGTTCGATTTGGATCCTGAGAGACTTGTTAGTCTTTGACAGGCTGGCCTAAAATTATTTATGGCACAAGGGACTTAAATTTTGACCAAGACCCTTTTGGGTGACATGGCTCGTTTGTCCTCCTATAGGTAGGAAGACTTCGAATTTTCACCAAGGCACTCGTAGGTGACTTGGTTGGTCCTTCCACCCGTAGGTAGTAGGATTTAAAATTTTCACCAAGGCACTCGTGAGTGACTTGGTTCGTCCTTCTACCCATAGGTAGAATGACTTAAATTTCGACCAAGACATTCGTGAGTGACTTAGTTCGTCCTTCCACCCGTAGGTAGTAGGATTTAAAATTTTCACCAAGGCACTCGTGAGTGACTTGGTTCGTCCTTCTACCCATAGGTAGAAGAACTTAAATTTCGACCAAGACATTCGTGAGTGACTTAGTTCGTCCTTCCACCCGTAGGTAGAAGGACTTAAATTTTGTACCAAGGCACTTGTTGGTGGCTTGGTTAGTCCTTCCACCCGTAGGTAGTAGGACTTTAAACTTCGACCAAGGCACCCGTAGGTGACTCGGTTCGTCCTTCCACCCGTAGATAGAAGGACTTAAATTTCGACCAAGACACTTGTGAGTGACTTGGTTCGTCCTTCGACCTGTAGGTAAAAGGACTTAAATTTCGTACCAAGGCACTTGCTGGGGCTTGGTTCGTCCTTCCACTTGAAGGTAGGAAGACTTAAATTTTGACCAAGGCACTCGTGAGTGACTTAGTTTGTCCTTCCACCCGTAAGTAGAAAGACTTAAATTTTGACCAAGGCACTCGTGAGTGACTTGGTTCGTCATTCCACCCGTAGGTAGAAGGACTTAAATTTCAACCAAGACACTCGTGAGTGACTTGGTTCGTCCTTCCACCCGTAGGTACAAGGACTTAAATTTCGATCAAGACACTCGTGAGTGACTTGGTTCATCCTTCCACCCATAGGTAGAAGGACTTAAATTTTGTACCAAGGCACTTGCTGGTGGCTTGGTTAGTCCTTCCACTCGTAGGTAGTAGGACTTTAAACTTCGACCAAGGCACCCTAGTTCATCCTTCCACCCATAGGTAGGACTTAAATTTCGACCAAGACACTCGTAAGTGACTTGGTTCGTCCTTCCACCTGTAGGTAGAAGGACTTAAATTTCGTATCAAGGCACTTGCTAGTGGCTTGGTTCGTCCTTCCACCCAAAGGTAGAAAGACTTAAATTTTGACCAAGGCACTCGTGAGTGACTTGGTTCATTCTTCCACCCGTAGGTAGAAAGACTTAAATTTTAAATGAGAATCAGGTGCCGTTGGCATCCTTGGTCGTCGGTACCCTTGGTTGTCGATCCATCCCATTAGGATGAGGATTAGGTGTCCGTCAGCTTCCTTTTGTAGTGTTTAGCCCTGAGGTATTATTGCAGCATTGGCATTTGTTGTATGCTTATACGTAGGTTTGGGCATCCTTCTGCATGGTAGGCCATTGATACACTACCCCCGGGACGTGTGATGCCCGAACTTTCAACCTTTGGGATGCATTGTAGTCCTCTATTAGCGTCCCATTCTTAAGGTATTTTGTTCGTCTACTTTGGGTCGTGGACTTGCCGACGTGACTAAGTGTTACCTTGTCATCATTTTTTTTTTTTTTGTCCACCTTTTTTTCATGGACATGCATCCGTCCATTTCTTTTCTTTTTTTTTTTTTTGTCTGTCCACCTTTTTTCATGGACATGCATCTGTCCACATTTTTTTTTTTGTCCGTCCACCTTTTTTTCTTGGATGTGCATCCGTCCATTTTTTTTTTATGGACATGCATCCGTCACTTCTCTTTTTTTTTTTTTTGTCCTCCACCTTTTTCCATGGACATGCATCCGTCCACCTCTTTTTTTTTTTTTTCATGGACATGCATGTCCACTTTTTATTTTCTTTTTTCATGACATGCATGTCCACTTTTTTTCGTGGACATGCATCCGTCCCCTTTTTTTTTTTTTTTTTTTTTGGTGTCTGTCCACTTTTTGGGTTGTCATTTTTGGTCGCGGATTTGTTGAGGTGACTAAGTGTTACCTCATCACCTTGTTGGTCGTTCGGTTGGGGTCGTGGACTTGTTGAGGTGACTAAGTGTTACCTCGTCACCTTGTTTGTCGTCCACCTTGGATCGGCGACTAAGTGTTACCTCGTCACCTTGTTAGTCATCCACTTGGGGTCATGGACTTGTTGAGGTGACTAAGTTACTCGTCAACTTGTTAGTCGTCCACCATGGGTCGTGGATTTGTTGAGGTGATTAAGTGTTACCTCATCACCTTTTTGGTCGTCCACTTGGGGTCGTGGACTTATTGAGGTGACTAAGTGTTACCTCGTCATC
This sequence comes from Quercus lobata, assembly GCF_001633185.2. Lineage (NCBI taxonomy): Eukaryota > Viridiplantae > Streptophyta > Magnoliopsida > Fagales > Fagaceae > Quercus > Quercus lobata. The sequence continues at coordinate 5,227,019 of NC_044914.1, forward strand.
TTGTTGGACATCCACCTTGGGTCGTGGACTTGTTGAGGTGACTAAGTGTTACCTTGTCACCTTGTTAGTCATCCACCTTGGGTCGTGGATTTGTTAAGGTGATTGTTACCTCGTCACCTTTTTGGTCGTCCACTTGGGGTCATGGACTTATTGAGGTGACTAAGTGTTACCTCGTCACCTTGTTGGACGTCCACCTTGGGTCGTGGACTTGTTTAGGTGACTAAGTGTTACCTCGTCACCTTGTTAGTCGTCCACCTTGGGTTGTGGATTTGTTAAGGTGACTAAGTGTTACCTCGTCACCTTGTCGATCGTTCGCTTGGGGTCGTGGACTTGTTGAGGTGACTAAATGTTACCTCGTCACCTTGTTTGTCGTCCACCTTGGGTCGGAGACTAAGTGTTACCTCGTCACCTTGTTAGTCATCCACTTGGGGTCATGGACTTGTTGAGGTGACTAAGTGTTACCTCGTCAACTTGTTAGTCGTCCACCATGGGTCGTGGATTTGTTGAGGTGATTAAGTGTTACCTCATCACCTTTTTGGTCGTCCACTTGGGGTTGTGGACTTATTGAGGTGATTAAGTGTTACCTTGTCACCTTGTTAGACATCCACCTTAGGTCGTGGACTTGTTGAGGTGACTAAGTGTTACCTCGTCACCTTGTTAGTCATCCACCTTGGGTCGTGGATTTGTTAAGGTGATTGTTACCTCGTCACCTTTTTTGGTCGTCCACTTGGGGTCGTGGACTTATTGAGGTGACTAAGTGTTACCTCGTCACCTTGTTGGACATCCACCTTAGGTCGTGGACTTGTTGAGGAGACTAAGTGTTACCTCGTCACCTTGTTAGTCATCCACCTTAGGTCGTGGATTTGTTGAGGTGATTGTTACCTCGTCACCTTTTTTGATCGTCCACTTGGGGTCGTGGACTTATTGAGGTGACTAAGTGTTACCTCGTCACCTTGTTGGACGTCCACCTTGGGTCGTGGACTTGTTTAGGTGACTAGGTGTTACCTCGTCACCTTGTTAGTCGTCCACCTTGGGTCGTGGATTTGTTGAGGTGATTAAGTGTTACCTCATCACCTTTTTGGTCGTCCACTTAGGGTCATGGACTTATTGAGGTGAGTAAGTGTTACGTCGTCTCCTTGTTGGACGTCCACCTTGGGTCGTGGACTCGTTGAGGTGACTAAGTGTTACCTCGTCACCTTGTTAGTTATCCACCTTGGGTCGTGGATTTGTTGAGGTGATTGTTACCTCGTCACCTTTTTGGTCGTTCACTTGGGGTCGTGGACTTATTGAGGTGACTAAGTGTTACCTCGTCACATTGTTGGACATCCACCTTGGGTCGTGGACTTGTTTAGGTGACTAAGTGTTACCTCGTCACCTTGTTAGTCGTCCACCTTGGGTCGTGGATTTGTTAAGGTGATTGTTACCTCGTCACCTTTTTGGTCGTCAGCTTGGGGTCGTGGACTTATTGAGGTGACTAATTGTTACCTTGTCACCTTGTTGAACGTCCATCTTGGATCGTGGACTTGTTGAGGTGACTAAGTGTTACCTCATCACCTTGTTAGTCGTCCACCTTGGGTCGTGAATTTGTTGAGGTGATTGTTACCTCGTCACCTTGTTAGTCTTTCGCTTGGGGTCGTGGACTTATTGAGGTGACTAAGTGTTACCTCGTCACCTTGTTGGACGTCCACCTTGGGTCGTGGACTTGTTTAGGTGACTAAGTGTTACCTCGTCACCTTTTTGGTCGTCCACTTGGGGTCGTGGACTTATTGAGGTGACTAAGTGTCGTGACCGTCCACCCATAGTCGACTTTGGTCATGCGTCTACCTGTAGGTGACTTAGCGTAGTGACTGTCCATCCGTAGGTGACTTTGGCTACGCGTCTATCCATAGGTAACTTAGTATAGTGACCATTCACCTGTAGGTGACTTTGGCTATGCATCTACCCATAGGTAACTTAGTGTAGTGGTCGTCCACTCGTAGGTGACTATGGCCATGCGTCTACCCGTAGGTAACTTAGTATAGTGACCATCCATCCAATGCATTGTACAAATATTCCTCGTTTATTGCCCCCTTTCCATGTTTGCCTTCGCTATTTGAGTTGATAATCTCTCAGATTGTTCGTCACCTTGGCGACTTTGATGATCGATACTACCTCAGAGATATTTTAAAAGGGTAGGCGGTATTGGTTGTTCGCATTTTTTTTTTTTGATAATCGCAAGTAGAGTAAATATTTTTCAGGCATTCGGTATTCTAAGGGTGAGGTAGCTTCTGCCCATCAAGTCTCTCTTGTTGGGTGGTTGTCGTCCAAAAAGCGCCTTTTTCGTGGGGAATTGGTCTTCTGTCTTGCTGGGTTACTCCAGTTCGCTGCAACTTCCCTTGGCCTACAAGGATCTCTATTTGTTGTTTCAGATCATAACACTCCTTTTTGTCATGTCCATGTTCATGGTGGTAATGTCAATATTTAGTGCTTTGATCGCTTGCTTGATCCCCATTCATCCTCCTCGGCCATTCTAACATGGGGTCGTCTTTGATAAGTGTAAGTATATGGTCGATAGGATCGTTTAGTGGGGTGGAGCGAACAGGTCGGCTGTTAGAGTGTCTAGGCCTCTTGCCTTCTCTTTAGCCAATCGTTCGTCGTCCTACAATATTGTAGTGATGTCTTCTCTTCTATTTGTTGTTCCCTTCTATAATATTTTGAAGGGGTGGATAGTGATTATGACCACTTCTATGTTGATCATGCGATAAAACTTGATGTTCTTGCGGATGCTTAATTTGCACTTCCAACACTTGGTTTTGTAGCATAAGAGCTTTATTTTGTTGAGTAAGTCGCTTGATCGCAACCGAGAGTGTCTGCAATTGCCATTCTACAACAGTGGGGGGATTTCCAGTTTCTTGGTTGGTTGATGCCATCGATCGAGTTTGGACCGTACGACCTTTTGTCTCAGGGATAAAGCAATGACTGATTACTCGTATTTCCCACAGACGGTGCCAACTGATGATGCCAAAAAATCACCAGTGAGCCATACGGTTCCAACACGCTTGATACCAGAACTGCCCAACACAGAAAAAGACCTTACAGAGAGTACCGATGTGGTACTGGCCAAAGACCCTCCGAATGTTAAGTCAGAAGAGAGCTTCAACAATGTTAGAGAGTATGAGCTTTAGAGAAATTGTGCGTACTTTTTTCTTGAGGGTCTTTGGGTTTTTATAGTCACGTAGGGCCAAACTCTTTTGCTTGCGGAACAAGTCTTTTCCTTATGGGGAAGATACTCATTAATGCATGTATATTCTAGAATTCTATTCATGTTAGGATTCTACAAATCAGGGCTAATCGTGTGTCGCAAGTATTTTCCATTTAAGGTTCCTTGGAGACCACATAATAATGGGCTGGATGCCATGTGACCGTTCGATCTGTACATGCCACGTCTGTCCATGCCACCTTTGTCCAGATAGCTTCGTCATGCATAATTTTTCCTCTTCACATACCATTCTATCACATCAATCCCTAAGATGGATTCTGTAAAACTATTTGTCCTTGTAACATTAGTTTATTCAAAGTTAAAGCAAGTTTAATTTATATAGATGGTAAAATACAATATTGTGTGTACCTTTGACTGATGGATCCCCAAAAACTGTAAAAGATTACGTAAATCACTAATAGAAAAATAAAAATATGAAATTAGGAAGAGAGAGAGAGAGAGAGAGATAAATTAGAGGCGCAGAGAATAAACTAGAGGGGAGAGAGTGAAAGGGAGTGGGTTTTACTGTACCTGGTACCACCTGTCTCTAGTTTCGTTCTCAAGGGTCTTTGTGTGGGAAATTTCAGCAAAAAGTAGCGGCAAGGAAGGGAAAAAATTACATGAAGTAGCGACAAGCAGAAAAAATATATATAAATAAGAATCAGAGTTACACAAATCGAACTTGCGAGCTGGTTCATTAAAGTTGTAAAACGACATGTTTTTCCTGTGTTTTCACAAGCCTAAAAAAACACAATATTGAAAAGAACCCTTTGGTTGTTTTCATTTTTCGTTATAAATTAGAAACAAATTTTTTTCTCTTTTCTGTTGTTTTGAGTTTACCAAACAAGTTTTTTGTGATTGGAAACTGAAAATGGTCCTTGAAAACAGAAAACTGTTAAAAAAAAAAAAAAAAAGTTACCAAACTTAGCTTTATTTAGCTAAAATTTGAAATTTTTTACTGAAAGTACTATAGATAAAGGTAAAATCTAGCTAAATAGTACAGTGGAACCCATTAATAATACCAAAAAGTGCTGTGGAACCCATGAATAATACTAAAAAGTGCAGTGAGACTCATGAATAGTAGCAAAAATAAGCTAAATAGTAAAATAAGCTGACCTTAAACTCTAATCTCAAACACAACCTAAATGTTCCATGATCATTTAAAAATAAATAAATATGACGGGATTTGAATTTATACTATTTGCAGCATTATAATTTCTCTCTTACCACATTAATGACTATTTTTTATGTTGACAAGATTTGATTTCAAGTTCTTATTCGATAACAAAAGATTTTATAAGTTGAGCTAACAAAATAACACAGTTAACGAATAATGAACATCATTGACGACCAGCACCACTAATTATTTTGAACTTTAGGATCTGTTTGGATACCGCTCATTTTACTGAAAAATGAAAACTTATTGCAGAAAACATTGCAACAAAATAATTTTTAAAAGGCAAAACACTGTTGCTACGTTTTATTAAAGTGGGCTGGTCCGTGAACAATACCGTGGGACCAGCCAAAAAAGACGCAAAACGCACAAACATCTATTGGCAAACGCATGCTTAGCTAAGCATGCATTTGCGTACAAATTATTATGCATTTTGCGTTTTTGGCTAGGTCCCACGGTATTGTTCACGACCCAGCCAAACTTGTGAAAACACAGATTTTGAGGTAAATCTTGAGTCTCACGGCACTATTCATAACTTAAAATTTATTTGGCTACAGTATTTTCAGCAAAAAACAGTATCCAAATAGACTCTTAATACACATTCTTCCAATGTGAATCTTCTTAAGTTCTAACAATGAATAGGTTTTATATGTGTATAAATATGAAAAACCATTATCTTTCCGTGCCTCACGCATGAAGATACAGACCATTTTCAACTCCAGGTATTTTAAAAAAAAAAAAAAAAAAGCTTAATCAGGTTCAACAGTACACGACACAACATGTGATTTCGATTAATATTAAGTTATTAACTACTAGAACTATGTAATGGAATGCAATGATGGCCATCTGTTCTAATATAACTATACAAAATGTACATAATAATGATAACATAGAGAAGTTGTAGCTTTCTTGAAATTTCATGGGCCATGAGCCTATGTCGTAGCTTTCTTGAAATTTAAAAAAGGCACATTTTTATTCCAAGTTTCCTTTTGTTGTAAATGAATAGTATTATCATGAGCCCCTAAGTGCACACTGCACACAAGTTTTTTTGTAGGTTCCCGCTTAGCTAGTAAAATCTTTTGCTATTAAGAGCAATTATCATAGAATAAACGTCATAAATTCTACTATATCTATCAACAACAAAAAATTGTTTTCACTCTGAAGCATGTAGAATCTCAATCCTCCTGCTCTGATGCAGTTGATCCTACTGCTCACACAAAATGTCCTTTCTTTTGGTTATTTACTTTGATCCTCCAATTCAGACAAATTATTAGATATACTAGGGCTACTGAAATGACTCTTCCAACCAATAAAACACTATCACCTAGTGTAGCACCACCTAATGTGACAATGAATATAATTAATAAATTTAAATTATCTCATAATTGAATTTTAAATTACATTTTTTTAATTTGTGACAAATCAGTTTGTAATACATGTAGTAAAATCTATAGCACCTATAAGCTATAACACTACTTTTATTTTTATTTTTATTATTACTGTTGTTGTTGTTTTGTGCTAGGAAGATGACACTTGCTTAGGTATCAGTAATCAGTATTCCATCTAGACCTAATAATTTCTCTCCAATTTGAGCCCAAAATTATAATTAATAAATTATAATTTTTTTTTTTTTTTAAAAAAAAAAGGCCTGCTCTGCTTATTAATTGTTCTAATGAGCCCAGCCCAAAACCTCATTAAAATCCAATCAAAAAAGAAAAATAATAAGAATAATAATAATAACAAATCCAATAAAAAAAATAAAAAAACGAAACAAATTCGAATTGGAGAGACTGAGAGTCTGAGAGAGCAAGAGACAACGCCGACGCAGTCAATCAAAGGTTCATGCCAACTTTCTGGGATGAGAGCTCTGGGTTTCAGAATTTTGAAAATTTCCTAAGCTCCTGCATTGCCTAAAGGAATACCAAGGGACCAACTAAGTCAGTCAAAATATACAATACTCTGGGACATGGACAACATAACCATAGTAATCAAAACTGGAACAAAAAGTGAACTGCACCAAACATCAAACCACCAATGAATTGGAATAATGGTTAATTGGTTCAATAATTGAGTCATTGGGTGAAAACCAATAGTCACTGTTTAATTATATATATTTTTTAAATTGAAAATAAAATAAATTAAAAAAAAAAATCTGATTAGCCAGTACTAAATTAAATAAATATGTAAGCTGTAAGCATACTAAACGTTGAAATTAATAAAAGTATAATTTCATAGAATACATAGGCCTCATTGAAATATAGAATTCATGAATTTCTATTCACGACGACAAAAAATAGAGCCTTGAATTGATACCTTAGTTAATCAATCAAGGTTTCAAAATAAAAGACTTAAAAAGTATTTCATTATAATTAAATATTGAAAGAAAGCATGAATATTAGGTTAAAACAACCTATAATTAAAAACTCAGTTTAAAAAATAAAAATAAAAATTTATTTTGCAAATCTAATGTTTCTTTCATACCAAACCAAAATCCTACATAAATGATTTGAAAGTTCGACAATTAGTTCGGTACGACTTTAACAAATATATACGATATAACTGCATACTCCTTAGACAGAACACAAAAATGCCATCAGCAAAATATACAGGAATGAAACCTGTAACTGAATACGAAAGAGACAGAAAAGACTAGCATCAACTAAGACAAAAGCATAACATGGGCCAAACTGAAAATGAGTACCTTTAGCAGATGGCTCATCTTGAGGTTTCATGGCTGGGAAGAGAATAACCTCCTGTTACCAAATAGCATATGTTGAGAGCCCATTGAGAACATAGATTGTACACATACATGTATAAATGAGACAAATGCAAACAGGCACAGACCCGAGAGAGAGAGAGAGAGAGAGAGAGAGAGAGAGAGAGAGAGAGAGAGAGAGAGAGAGAGAGAGAAGACAATGGGATAAGACTATAAACGATCTTGGAAAAATACTTAGCTCCCCCTTTTAGTTTTCCCTGAATTGAAAGAAATGTGTTAAATTACCGATTCTCCCAGAAACTAAAACCATTAGAAAATGGTGAATTTAATTTGAACATAATTCTAACACTTCCTCTTAGGCATGAGCTCAGCCTCTCCCTTAATAAGTGGGGCCAAACATGTGTGATTTTTCACATTTTAAATGAGAGGTAAAGTAAATTTAAATTACAAATTCTCTCAAAAGTTTAAGCGGCTAGGAAATAATGAATTTAACCATTTGACCATAATTCTAACAAAATGTAAGTCAACCAAGAAGTTTATAATTTAAAGAAACAATTACTCAAAAACCTACAACTCAACTTTGAAATTCAAAAAAAATAAATTATGCCTCTAGCTCAAATGGCACCTCCTTCCCTTGTAAGAGAAAGGTTGGGAGTGAGTTTGTGAGTTCAAGACCCACTAAATCTATATGTAATTAGGGAAAAAAAATGTACATCTATATCACAAGACTAGACCCATTTCTAGAAGATTTCAACAATCATGCGGCATAATGATAAAAAAAAATAAATAAATAAAAACAAAAAACCAATTATGCAGCATAGAAAACTAAAACAGTTCACCATAGGGAAAAAGACCAAAATGAAGCACCTATTTAAGGGAATTTTCAAGCGGTCTCTTTTAAATTTGTATTTTGAAGTTCTACCTACACTCTCCATAATTTTTTCCTTATGCCACAAAATTTTCATTTCATTATCAAACATCAAATGAGAGAGAGAGAGAGAAAAAACAAATTAAGTAATTAAACTGATGGTGATTTCTTCTGTAAACTCAAGAGTGTCAACACAGTAAGGAGCAGATAAATATATATATATATATATATATATAAGTCAAAAGGTGTTAGTAACTACCAAATTGTAGTAACATCACAAACCTGGAAACCCCTTGACACCAACAATATCACCACGCTTCATAGTCGAATGGAACCCAAAAAATTCTTCCTCATTCAAATCTGACTTGCTGCATCATAGAAATGAAGAATCTCTTTATCATTAAATTTGGTATCTATGCAGCAAAACTTAAAGGTGGTGCAATTTAGGGGGGACACCCAGCCTGGGGGTGATTGTCCAGTGTCCATGAAACTAATTCATATTAGAACCAAAATTTCCCAAATAGTACCAAGTGGAAAGTCTCATTCATACATATTCATCATCTTGTTTATATAGGTCCTTTATAATTTTTTTTTAAGCGCAGTTGAAAAAACTAGGTAGTGGTACAGAAAGATGCAATAAAGTAAAATGACCTACATCATTCTTTTTGCCAATCTACCTAAGCCTTCTACATACAACTAATCAGGCCTCAAAAACAAGAAATTAGCAATAATTTCAATAAATAAATAAATAAATAAAAAAAAGTTTCTTTTACAAGAAACTTGGGCAAAATATTGACATTCAACTAATTCATATTAGAACCAAAATTTCCCAAATAGTACCAAGTGGAAAGTCTCATTCATACATATTCATCATCTTGTTTATATAGGTCCTTTATAATTTTTTTTTAAGCGCAGTTGAGAAAACTAGGTAGTGGTACAGAAAGATGCAATAAAGTAAAATGACCTACATCATTCTTTTTGCCAATCTACCTAAGCCTTCTACATACAACTAATCAGGCCTCAAAAACAAGAAATTAGCAATAATTTCAATAAATAAATAAATAAATAAATAAAGTTTCTTTTACAAGGAACTTGGGCAAAATATTGACATTCAACTAATTCATATTAGAACCAAAATTTCCCAAATAGTACCAAGTGGAAAGTCTCATTCATACACATTCATCATCTTGTTTATATAGGTCCTTTATAATTTTTTTTTAAGCACAGTTGAGAAAACTAGGTAGTGGTACAGAAAGATGCAATAAAGTAAAATGACCTACATCATTCTTTTTGCCAATCTACCTAAGCCTTCTACATACAACTAATCAGGCCTCAAAAACAAGAAATTAGCAATAATTTCAATAAAAAAAATAAATAAATAAAAGTTTCTTTTACAAGGAACTTGGGCAAAATATTGACATTCAACTAATTCATATTAGAACCAAAATTTCCCAAATAGTACCAAGTGGAAAGTCTCATTCATACATATTCATCATCTTGTTTATATAAGTCCTTTATAATTTTTTTTTTAAGCGCAGTTGAGAAAACTAGGTAGTGGTACAAAAAGATGCGATAAAGTAAAATAACCTACATCATTCTTTTTGCCAATCTACCTAAGCCTTCTACATACAACTAATCAGGCCTCAAAAACAAGAAATTAGCAATAATTTCAATAAAATAAAAATAAAAAAACAAAGTTTCTTTTACAAGGAACTTGGGCAAAATATTGACATTCAACTAATTCATATTAGAACCAAAATTTCCCAAATAGTACCAAGTGGAAAGTCTCATTCATACATATTCATCATCTTGTTTATATAGGTCCTTTATAATTTTTTTTTAAGCGCAGTTGAGAAAACTAGGTAGTGGTACAAAAAGATGCGATAAAGTAAAATAACCTACATCATTCTTTTTGCCAATCTACCTAAGCCTTCTACATACAACTAATCAGGCCTCAAAAACAAGAAATTAGCAATAATTTCAATAAAATAAAAATAAAAAAACAAAGTTTCTTTTACAAGGAACTTGGGCAAAATATTGACATTCAACTAATTGATGAATCACTGCCCAAAAATATTAACTTTTTAAGATAAGAAATTTGACATGAAATGCTATGTAACAAGAAAATCCAAATTCCCAAACTAATCACCTATTCCACTATAGAAGATCATAGAGAGGGCAATTTGTATCCATTCAAAGAAAGAGTCCAAAAGCAAAAACAAAGGCTCTTCTACTAATATGGAAAGATGCCAATGAGCTGCATCTCAAATTGCACCTCTACTTACAGGGGTAAGGTGGAGGTAGAAGTCAAAGGTTCAAGGCCCACATGGTTGCATGAATACTTACAAATAAAAATTTTAATTTTAAAAAAAAAATTAAAACTGATAGAAAGATAATTTGTCAAAGACATTGCGTACCTAAAGAAATAACAATACTAAAATCATAAGGAAAAATCAAATATGAATAAGGGAAAAGAAAAGATACAGTGATAAGATACCTAGCATCAGCCATAACTTGGACTTTAGCACCACCACCATGTAAATCATAAAAGAATAGCTTTGAAGAAGATGAACGTTTGCTCATGATACGCCCTTGCATAGGAAAGAAAATTTAAAAAAAAAAAAAAATCACCAAAAGAAACATGATAAATACTAACCAAATAAATAAAAGCCCTGACTTCAATACCAGCCAAATTTACAGTAACATCCTCAAGATGCTCCCCATTGCCTATGTTTTTATACTGCTCTACATATTCAGGGTTAGACATTGTAACATCGAATTTGTGAGGATATGGCTCTTCACCAGCTGCCCTCAGAGCTGCAACATATTTCAGTCTATTTTCGAAGTATTGCTGAAGGAAAAACAAACGAGGAAGATTAAAAGCAGGAGATTGAGATTATAATCAAGAGCTTTGTGGAAAAGATCCAGGAAAAGAATGCTAACTATTGCAGGCAAGAATGGACTTATACCGTTGGATCCATATCTTCATCGTCTGCTGCTGCAGATTTCTTGCTGCGGGAATCTGCCATAGAAGCAGCCTGGAACATAAACACAAAAGTTTATTCTTAATAAGACTTCAATATGCGGCACACCCACATGCTATTTATACACAAAAAAGCTTCAGCCGCCTTAGACTTCTTTTCCTAGCATAATATGAATTCCTAACATGACTTAGAGTTAGGATTCTTACGTGTATTAATTATTAAACACAATTCCTACTTACATTTGGAGTAGGATTCTAGGACTTGTCAACCACGTAACTCACCTATTTCTAATTGAAATAGAATTCCATCAATGCTTGCATGGCAAGCATTTTATCTTGGGCACAAATCCTACATGGGCTGGACTTCTATTTGGTGTCGTGCACCTCCCAACAACTACATGGATTCTATCCTTTGTACTCGCAAAGAAATTGCTATATGTAGGCATGACATCAACTCACCTAATTACCACTGGATCAACAATTCATTTACTTAGCCTCACAAAATATTGACCTAAATATTGTAATAAATAGGTAAAATTATAGTTAATTAAGAGATAATTTAAACATAATCCATTTCTTTGAGTGGGAGGGAGAGGGGATCCCAATGGATCCTAATGTGATTGTCTCATAAAGACTTCTCCAAATATCTTTCTAATATATTTCGGCACCGGTCAATACCGATGTACTGTTTCAGGTTTACTGTTATTTTTTATGTTTATAAAAAAAAATATATGTGTGTGTGTGTGTGTGTTATAATAAATATAAAAGTTTACCATAAAACATTATCTCAATTAAGAACAAATTATTCATGGTTTTAAACTTTAGCTTCAAGTAGAAAGCTTAATTGTTCTGTAACAACCCAAGGAAAAGCGCTAGCCATATCTGCGATATACCTCAAAAGAACTAGTCATAATTGAAACTCCTTGTAGTTGTTAATAAAACTCAGATCTACCCAGTAAATACCCGATATGGGACTCATCACGCACCTACACATCACACAATCAATCAAATTAGGGTATCACGATCTCCCCTGCTTAAATCCCTAACGTCCTTGTTAGGGCCCACTTTGTGGGGTAGTGTCTCTGAGCCCACACAGGATTACCAGGCCGGTTTTGATACAATATGTAACGATCCAAGGAAAAGCGCCAGCCACATCTACGCTATACCTCAAAAGAACTAGTCATAATTGAAATTCCTTGTAATTGTTAATAAAGCCCAAATCTACCCAGTAAATACCCGATATAAGACTCATCACACACCCACACACATCACACAATCAATCAAATTAGGGTATCACATGTTCATTGCATACTAAAAAAACAAATAATACTAATCAGATAATGCAAGTAAGTTACCATTCTGCCCTTACAAAAATTCAAAAATTACAAAACTAAAAAAAGTAAATGAAAAAAAAGTTTTTTTTCTGTACCAGCCGGTAATGCCTGAAATCAACCAGTATGGCCAATACGGCCAATATTTAAACCGATACGAAACGTTGGTTTTTCGATACCGGTTTACGTACCGTACGATACATACCGACCGGTACTGGTACAATATCGACCACCTTGGATAGGATACAAGTCCAATAGACCTAACCACATTGTACTATACTTTTACTATACCCTTTTTACTTCTAAGTCACGAGACCGTATCTCCTGCACTCAACGCATATGAAAATTTTCCCTAAGTTACACATATGTCTACATATTTAATGCTAGTCTTTTGTACAATTTTACACACTAGTAAATATATAAGCTTATAGTCTTTACATGATATTAGAGCCTCGGCTCTAGTAAATTTCCCCTCTCTCCGCTCCCTAAGCTAAATCCTTAGCACATTAAGAAATAGTGTTGGATATTGATGCAAATGAACAATAAAGAAATCAAACATACACACCAAGTACATGGAAAAGTATCCCTTTTAATGGGGTGAAAAGCTACGGTGGGACAAAGGATGAAACCTATGCCCCTAAGAAGATTTTAATAAGACAAGAATGACACAAAATGGGATTCAAATCCTCTAGATTTCTTAAGATACTTTATCAATCGATTTCCTTAAATTCTAACCACACTTTAATGATTTGATGGTCTAGATTTTGCTATGTCAACATTTCACAATATTCTTAAAATAATAAAATAATATTGCAAACAAAACAATTAAGATTATTATTAGTGGAATGCTGACATAGCAAAATCTAGAGCATTAAATTATTAAAGAATGATTAAGATTTAAGGAAATCTATTTGGTAGAGTATCCTAGGAAATCTAGAAGATTTGAATCCTACAAAACAGGTACACTTCAACTCTTTATTCTTCCTAGTAGCCTAATTTTAGCAAGAATTTCCTGGCTGAACTCCGTCTCCTAATGGCTGTGACTGCTCCCTTTTATATAACAAGGGAGACAATTGACCCTTACACGATTCCTGTCATCACAGTGTGTAATTCAAATATGTTGGGTTATAGATTGACCCAGTTACTTAACCAATTACTTATGTTGATTAATTAGTCCAATTATATGTAAAACCTATTAAAGAACAATAAAATCACCAAACGAAAATAAGTGCAGTAGAAAATAAGTTTGATACAATGATTTGATCACGATGGGGGAAAACCCTCGCAAGTAAAACCCCACCAAGTAAAATTCAAGCGACCATTCCTGAGGAAACTACTAACAAGAATAGAGGTTATAAGTACAAGAAATCTTACCCTATCTAGAAGTACTTACCTACAATAGAACCTACTAATATATATATAAGGAAGCTTCATCCCCAATTGGACTACTTCTTGCAAAAACTTCTCTTTTGCACAAATCTCTTATTTGTGACTAATAGCACAACAACCCTTTTGATTGCTATAGTTTTGCAAAGTTCTCCAATCCACACTTCGATTAACCGGTAATAACTTGGTACAAAACCCTAGGCACATAAAAGTCGTAGCAACTCCTATTATGCGTGTGTTTCTTTGTGTCTATGATGATGACTATAAAATATCTTTTATATAGTCTAGAACCCTTGTAAATGATCCCTAGAAAGGATAATTCATCACGGGCTAAAACAAAAATTTATTGTTCAATTTTCCCGAAGCTCAATAAATCGAGAGGTCTCAAGCCAAGAATTGAGATTCATTTATTCTTGATAAATCGACAGGCACTGAGCCGAGTATCGAGACTTGTTGTTTCAACTTTTCTTGAGCAATTTCTTAAGCAATCTTGTCTTTTCAATAATAGTAGCTTATTTTTGCTACTATTCATAGGCCTCACTACTACTGGAAGCAATTAGTTGAATTAATTTAAGAAGCACAAGAAATAAGATGGAGAATTCTATATATAGGTTTAACATGGGTGCAACTCGTGAAAACCACTGAACCAATTCAGTAGGTCCTAATCAAAAATATATTATGCCATTATTCTGTCTCAGACTATGAAAATTAGTCATAATAGAGATAGACAAGCTATGTTTCTCAATCTAAAAAAACGAGTATACTAGAGGTCTGATCGGGAACAATTTATTTAGTTGAAATTGAAAACTTTTTGCTGAAAATACTGTAAATAAAGATAAAAACTAACTGAAATAGTACAGTAGAACCCATGAATAATACCAAAAAGTGTAGTGGAACCCATGAATAATACCTAAAAATGCAATGAGACTCATGAATAGTAGCAAAAATAAACTAAATAATAAAATAAACTGACTTTAAACTCTAATTTCAAATGCAACCTAAATGTTCTATGATCATTTAAAAATAAATAAATAAAAACAACGGGATTTGAGTTTATAGTATTTATAGCATTATAATTGCTCTTACCACATTAATGACTTTTTTATTTTTTATGTTGACAAGATTTGCTTTCAAATTCTTATCCGACAACAAAAAATTTTATAAGTTGAGCTAATTAAATAACACTAAATAACACAGTTGATGAATAATGAACATTATTGCCGACCAGCACCACTGATTATTTTGAAGTTTAATACACATTCTTCCCATGTGAATCTTCTTAAGTTTCTAACAATGAATAGTTTTATATGTGTATATATATGAAAAGCCATTATCATTTCGTGCCTAACGCATGAAGATATGGACCATTTTCAACTCCAGGTTATTAAAAAAATGCTAATCAGATTCAACAGTACATGGCACACCATGTGATATTGATTAATATTAACTGCTAGAACTATGTAATGGAATGCAATGATGGCACATTTTTTTTTTTTTTTAGAATAGTAAGTATTTTAAAATGCACTCACGGGGAGATAGGAGAAAGTTTTAAAGAAATTGACAATGATGTATATCCAAAAAGGCTTAACTTTTGGATACACAACACATGTTGTATTCCCATCTTATGGCACAATTTGTAACAATAGTTTGGCAATATCCCCATCTGTTCTAATATAATTATACAATATGTACATAATAATGATAATATATAGATGTCGGAGCTTTCTTGAAATTTCATGGGCCATGAGCCCATGTCGTAGCTTTCTTTTTGTTGCAAATGAACAGTATTATCATGAGCCCTGAGTGCACACTGCACACAAGTTTTTTGTAGGTTCGGGTTTGCTTCGTTAGTAAAGTCTTTTTTCGGCAATTACCATAGAATAAATGTCATAAATTTAAATTCTATTGTATCTACCAAAAACAAAAAATTGTTTTCGCTCCGAAACATGTAGAATCTCGATCCTCCTACTCTGATGCCAACTGACCCTACTGCTAGCACAAAATGTCCATTCTTTTGGTTATTTATTTCGATCCTCAAATTTGGAGAAATTATTAGATCCGTTGAGAAGACTGCAGAATTAGTAATTCCAACCAATAAAACACTATCACCTATGCAAGTGTGGCATCATCTAATGTGCCAATCTATATATAATAATAATAATAATAGGTGAAACTGGGAAAAACTCAAATTAAAATTCCAAATTAGAGTTCTAATTTTGCGCATGTGTCCTAAATTATTTATTCTTAAAGAGTTTTATTTCTTAATTTTATAATCAAATGTGGGATCACATCATAAATATTCATCCAAGTGAATTATTAAATACAAAAACCAAAATGTTTAGAATAAATGAATCGTGTAAAAAAAAAAAAAGTGCTTCACAATAATAATATCAAAAATGAACAATTTATATTTTAAACCTAATAATATCCTCACAAATTTTTTAAAGAGCTAACAAAATATAAAATTGACTATCAATAGTATTTAAATTATATATATATATATATAAGAATTATATTATGCATCTTATTGTATATCTTTAAGTGTATCCATGCATATACACAGTGGCGGCTCCAGGATTTTCTTTTAGGGGGGTCAATAGTGTCTTGAGTTAGGATTTTGTTGTAGGGGAATAAAAAAATAAAATGATTACTATTTTTTTTTTTTTTTTGTATATACAATTGTCATGTTACATACAATAATCTAACATAGTATTCTTAATAGTATACAATACAACTATATTGTAAAATAGTCTAAAAAATTATTAATAGTTTAAAGATCGGTAAGAAAACAACGATGGAATGTATATAAATAAATAACTAATCATAATATTTGTCTAAATAATAATAATTTTTTATAATCTTATGTAATATCAATTAAATAAAAATATATGTTAAAGAAGAATAGTAACACACTTAATAGTAGGTCTAAGAGTAAACATTAAACTAAGGAAAATAAATAGTAACTTATATAAGATTTTGCTTTTGAAGTGTATGGATTTTTAACCACACATGTGGTCATTCTCTTGGAATTGGAGCAAGCACTAAAAGACTTTTTGGACTCGAAAAACTATAGAACACTTATCAAACTACTTATCAAACTACTTAATTAAATAGAAAGAAAATATAGAAGGAAGAAAGAGAAAATGAGAAAAGAATCATAGATGTAAATACAAATCAATTGGTTGTACAAGTGGTGTAATTTTTTGTTGATGAAGAAGAAAAGTGTAAGAAAAAACAGTTTCATTCTACCATCAACATTAAAGTAAGCCAAAGTCTAGAAAGAAAGTTTATTTATTTTTTAACAAATGAGTAATTTTAAGAGTAGTGCTACTGACAAAACATTTACGCAATAAAATTTAGATGACAAGTTGTTAAAGGTATGTAAAAAAGTGATGTCAGTTATGGATTTAGATAAAAAGTCAATTACAACTTGTTACTTAACCTTTATTGTGAAAATATTGTGAAAATAGCACTAATATGATCATATTTCAAGTTTATTTCAATTGGATTTAAACAAAATTTAGAGTCTGGATATTCAAAATTTTATTTTAAGGGTCAAAAAAAAAAAATTATATATAATATGGGGGGGCCAAGCCAGGGGGTTCATTTGAACCCCCAAGGCTGGCTGTAGAGCTACCCTTGCATATACATAGGGTTATAAAAGTTAGTAAATGTAATTTGTAAATTTGAATTACCTCATAATTGAATTTTGAATTGCGTCTTTTTGATTTGTGACACATCAGTTTGTAATACTAATATAGTAAAATTCGTAGTACCTATAACACTAATCTTTATTATTATTATTATTATTATTATTATTATTCCAACTAGACTTAATAATTTCTCTCCGATTTGAGCCCAAAATTATAATTAAAAAATAAATTAATCAATAAATTATAATTTTTTTAAAAAAGCGGCCTGCTCTGCTTATTGTTCTAATGAGCCCAGCCCAAAACCTCATTAAAATCCAATCCGCGCGAAAAGAAAAATAATAATAATAATGATAATAATAAAAACAAATCCAATTAAAAAAACGAAACAAATCCGAATCGGAGAGGCTGAGAGTCTGAGAGAGCAAGAGACAACGCCGACGCAGCCGCCGCCGCCGCCGCTCCGCTGTGCTCTGAACTTGTGTCGGTGAGTTTTGATTTATTAACGTTTTCCTCCTTTTGTTGTTGGTGTGTTGATGATTTGATTCTATTGGGTTTGTAAGTTCAAGATTTAGATTAGGTGTGTGGTTTATGAGGAAATTTGTAGAAAAAAATTATTAATGGGATTTGGAGTTTTTGTGGGGTTTGTTCAAGATTTGATGAATTTCATTTCATTGTCTGTGAATTTGTAGGACTTGGGGTATGCTTAATTTGATTGATGAATTTGTATAGCTACTTGTAGATTAGTCAATTTCATGCAATATTTGCAAATGATGCAACTTGCTATATGGAATTTGATCTTATTCCCCTATAGCAGTGATTTCATAGCTACTTTTATAACTCAATAATGCAACTTGTTATATGAGACTGAGATCAGATTTCTATGATTTGTTAGCTTAGAAATAATGGGTAGCTCATGAAATTTATACAAATATCGTATTTTTAAAGATTTGCGGAAAACTTAGAATTTCGAGGTTTTTATTATTTTAGTTTGTTTTTCATGTTCTTGCACATTCTTAGGAATCAAATAGTGGGTCTATGTTTAAAATTTTAGATGATTTCACTTTTTGAAGGGTTTGAAATTATGTGCAAAATCAATTGGAGTATGAATCAATTATAATTTAGGTTTACTTCTTCTGTTCTGAGCAGTGTTAACGGTAGGAAATGCCTTCGCAAAAGATTGAAACTGGTCACCAAGATGTGGTCCATGATGTAGCCATGGATTACTATGGTAAGCGTGTTGCCACAGCCTCATCAGACCACTCCATTAAGATAACTGGGGTGAGCAATACGGCCTCTCAGCAGCTTGCAACGTTAACTGGTCACCAAGGACCTGTTTGGCAGGTGGCATGGGCTCACCCAAAATTCGGGTCTTTACTTGCTTCATGTTCTTATGATGGGCAAGTGATAATATGGAAGGAGGGTAATCCGAATGAGTGGACTCAAGCCCATGTCTTCAATGACCACAAGTCATCTGTCAATTCTGTTGCTTGGGCTCCTCATGAATTGGGACTTTGTTTGGCATGTGGTTCCTCTGATGGGAATATCTCAGTTTTCACTGCAAGACCGGATGGTGGTTGGGACACCTCAAGGATTGACCAGGCTCACCCAGTTGGTGTGACATCTGTTTCATGGGCTCCCTCAACAGCTCCCGGGGCTCTTGTTGGTTCTGGCTTGCTTGATCCTGTTCAGAAGCTCTGCTCGGGTGGTTGTGATAATACTGTGAAGGTGTGGAAGCTCTATAATGGGACATGGAAGATGGATTGCTTTCCAGCTCTTCAGATGCATACAGATTGGGTTCGTGATGTTGCCTGGGCACCTAACTTGGGACTTCCGAAATCTACAATTGCAAGTGCCTCACAGGATGGCAAAGTCATCATATGGACTGTGGCCAAGGAGGGGGATCAATGGGAAGGCAAGGTTCTGAATGATTTCAAGACTCCTGTTTGGAGGGTCTCCTGGTCACTAACAGGAAACATATTGGCTGTGGCTGATGGAAACAACAGTGTGACATTGTGGAAGGAAGCAGTAGATGGGGAGTGGCAACAGGTGACTACAGTTGAGCCTTAGAATCTTTTTTTTTTTTTAAACAGTTAGCTCCTAAAGTGCTGGATTCCATTCTGAATCTTTTTCATTTACATGTATTAGGACTTATTGTTTGTTTACATATTCATGTATTTTATTACTTTGCTTGATATTGTCGAAAGTTTCAAAGTTGGGAGTTTATATCAAATGCCTAGACTTGCCAAAAACAATTGTCGATTGTAGTTTGTCAAAAATTCTCTTGAAATTGTTGATTTTGGTCATGGTGAATTTCTAATATCAGTTTGAAATTTTGTCAGTCTTTTAGTTATTTTTCTGCTAATCTACATTTATGAGTGTAACCGTTTGCTGATCAATTAAAATAAATACATGTCTTTATATGATTCCACATAGAATCCACCCAAATGCCATCCCACCCTTTATCATTGAGCTGAAGTGTATTTTCTTGGTCGAATTATACAATGAGTTTAGGGCAATTTTTTGTTTTTGGATATCTATAGAATGTTTGGTTTTATTTAGGGTTATTGCTGTGGTAAGAATTGTAGACTGGTCTAGTTTCCCTTCTTTTGCCTTAAAAGGGACTTAAGCTATTGTAGCATCTGTCAAACCCTACTATGTGGAACTATGATGTTGCAAAAATGAGTTATCCACTTAAGTTATCATAGTCAAACCCTACTATGATACTGTCATCGTCTGTGATGATAAGCTTGATCACATTGAGATGACAGATGTGCGTGAAAGTTTCTTCCCTCAAGTATTATTGACTAAACAAAGACATTCCCTCTTTGAGGGGCTAATGTGCTCACTTGGGAAATGGTCAACTGATGCATTGTACATTTGTGCTTTGCTTTAGGTGGTAATGGATTATTATTCTGTCTGTGGAACTATGATGTTGCAAAAATGAGTTAAGATGCTCTTCCTAAAGATCAGCACATACAAGTAATATTCAGTTATCCAATGATTCTTTAACTCTAGTGTGAGTTTGGATAGCACTGAGAACGTGCGTTTCTACATTTTGCTGAAAAATGGTGGGTCCCACAGCACTATTCACGGACCCACAAAAGTCATCTAAATACAGATTTCAATATAAATTTGGGTCTCACGGCATTATTCACATGTTTAAAAATTATTTTGCTACAATGTTTTCAGTTTTCAGTTTTCAGCAATAAGCGGTATTCAAACATACCCCTAGTGTGTGTATATTCATTACTACTTTCAAAGATAGATAATTGGGGTAAATATATATTAGAAGCTGGATTCAAAAGAAATTGGTTTCAAGAAACCAGGTATTCTTGTTTCTTTCCTTTTTTATAATTTGATGGTTATAACCGAGGTGGGTGATTTGAACTTGTACATCTTCATTGGAAACATAGAGGTTACCAATTGAGTTATAAGGCTTTTTACAAAGGTACCTTAAACATTTGTCAGATTCATTTTATATGTTAAAAAAAAAAAAAAAATTTGTCATGTTTCACAGAGACATGGTCTATTGGCCCTCAACACCGCTATTGTTCACCAAATACCAGCCCATTGATATGAAATTCAGAAATTTTATATTTTTTTCAATTAAAATATTTTTTGTTCTATATATATTAGAAGTGAGGACTAAGGAAGGAGATTCAAAACCAGGAAAAATACTCTTCGCAAAATCAGTTACTATATGATTAAAAAAAATTGTCAATGAGTAAATGAATTGTGCTATTTTCACAATTTCCATATATATCTCATTTCACATCATTA
Organism: Quercus lobata; assembly: GCF_001633185.2. NCBI lineage: Eukaryota > Viridiplantae > Streptophyta > Magnoliopsida > Fagales > Fagaceae > Quercus > Quercus lobata. The sequence goes on from NC_044914.1 coordinate 5,248,148, forward strand.
ATTATTCATTTCATTTTTTAGCAGGTAATATGAAAAATATATGATATAGAAATTTAATAATTTTATTTTTTTGATAATATTTAAATAGTAGAAAAGTCTCAATATAAAGCTGTTGCTTTAGGCCCTAAATACATTGAGCTAACCCCAGTGGTGAACAAACCTAGGATTTGCTTGGTTATGGTCTCATAAAGCACACCGAAGGACATTTTTGGAGTGAGTAGGGGAAGCAGGATCGAATAGTGTTTTCCTCACAATACCTATAGGCAAATGATGGTAGTCCTATGAGGATGGTGGTCATGTATGGAGGGAATAGAATGTCTCTATTAAAGTTTTACAACTTGTCATCAAACCACACAGCCATATTACTCAAGAAGCTAATCATCCTTTAAAATATGGAATAAATTATATGAGAATGCACCAAATTATGGTGAGATTAACCTCATATACTTACAAGAAATGCATGGTTTAAGGATGAGCACATGAACTCAATCAGTGCAAGACTATGCAAATGCCAAATGGTATGTTGCCTAATCCTGTCTTATGTTGGACCATCATAATTTCCACTCAACTTTCAACAATTGAGGACACCTGCACTTGCAAATTCAATCATGCATTATATGTTCCACTGTCTGACCTCTTTATTGTGACTAAGAAAAAAGACTTTTAGGTCTATTATTAAATGTAAAGTGATAAACCCCAAGATGACTACGAGGAAGGAATGAAAGAGAAAGACTAAGAGGGAATTCATGTCAATGAAGAGACCAAAATCTCTTTGGAGGATTGCAAAAAGTGATTGTAGTTGTACCCACTCTTTTATGTCTACCAATACTTTTTTGATGGTATGGTGTATAAGTCTTCCCTCATCATAGAGATTTTTGAAAATATTATGCATGCTTGGGCTTCTTTGCGAAAAATGATCAGATATGACAGATTTGAAATCCTGTGGTCTTTTACCACAATGCAGAGGTTTCTTTAGCTATATGTTTAATTGGGTCTTTGAATTAGCTATGGCCTTAATAATTTTGTGGGAAATGGGAATCAAGAGGCATATGCCGTTTACAGGAGAACCACTTTCTGCCTCTCTCTCTCTCTCTCTCTCCAACTATCTCCCTCTCACTCAAAAAGAGCCCATGAATGAATGCTAGACAGTTGAAAGCCAACCAGTAGCTTTGGAGTTTTAAGGTTTTATTTCCATGGATATAATAATCAGTAAGATCATTGACATTATAATTAAGATTCATTGTCCGAAATCCTTTAAACTTGTACATAATGTTGGTGGTTCCCTTTCTTACACCACTACTCCACTACTCCATGCGTAAATGATGATGTTCAAAGAGATTCTTTTGGCTTTCAGTCATTTCAAAGTCTATTGCTTCACTATTCCATGCGTAAAAGATGATGTTTTTGTTCAAAGAGATTCCTTTGGTTTTTTGTCTTTTCAAGTTTTCTTTGGTTTGGAGAATCAGACAAAGCCCTTGTTATTGAATATTTTAAAAAAGCACTATTCAAAGATTACTGTTCACTGATTACTATTTACTATTCACTTTTATTGTTCATGACACTGTTTACTCCGAATTTTTGCCTATTTAAGGGGGGTTGTCCCTTAAGTTTAAATCAGGATGAAGAAGAAAAATCATCTTCCAAAGAATCAGACGAATTGTTTGATTCAAGGATTCTAAATAATTCTTCTTGATCTTTATCTTCAATATTTAACATGTTAAACTTATTTTTTAACTTACCAGGTTTTTGTTTGCAATCTTTACTGTAGTGTCCAAGTTTACCACAGTTAAAACATTTGCCTTTACCTGATCTCTGTTTAGCATAATTTTAAAAAACATTTTTCTTTTTAGCATAGTAATCATTAGGTTTAACAAAGTTAGGTTTGTATTTTTTATATTTTTTATGGCTATAATTTTTGTGACTTTCATCATGTTTTTTACCATTTTGCCTGGAAGGAGCAATAGGAGGCAAATCATATTGTTCACAGAAATTACCCATTTTATATTTAGCTTTTCTTTTATTCTTTAATTGGTGTTTTAACAATTTTTCATCATCGCACATATTAATACCAAGTTTTTTAATAATGCTCAAAATATCACCATAAGTTAAATTATCATAATCAATAGAATCATTTTTACTCATTAATTCTTGTTTTACCTTATGAGCAAAGATAGGAGGCAGACCGTTGATCAATAAACTTTTCTTTCCAATAAGGCTTGTAACAATCTTTCCGAAGCATTACTCTAGAAATGAAAACATCTTGGTACCATCTGTAATCAGACATAGTAGGACATCTCAAATTATTCAGATAATCAGAAATTCGAGACGAAATATTAGATGGAGTACCAACAAAATATTTGAGAATAGTATAGATCAAGGTATTGATACCATCAAGAATACCTCGACCAACACTTACATCAAAAATAGGCAAACCTTCAACATTCTTTTTAACAGCATGTTTAATAGATTCTTTGACAACATAAATTGTTTTGAAATTGATGGTTAACAACAAGATATCAACCACCTTAGTTTGACAAAGAGGTCATTGGTGTGAGCTTCATTATATTATTCATGGAGAAATGATATCATTTAGCAGTCAAAGGTACCAAACAGAAACGTCCAAATCGGGGACACTGGAAGATAAGACAAAAATATATTAATATTTTTACAAAAGAGATAAAATCATTATGTATTTTAGAAAGTAGAGGCCTAACAGATGTCAAAATAAGGTTAGGAAGTGAGCAGTGAGCACCTTCCTAAGCTTGTAAAACTACATTTCTAATCATTAAACAAACTAACAACTCCCCCTATAAGAGAAGAGACATGCATTTTGATTCCTAAAATAATGTGTCGTGGTCTTGAGTTCAAAGTGCATGACACAGCCCCATTAAGCACGACCAGCCTTTATGTTATTAACAAGAGAAAAATATGAGCTAAGCTAATCAAGCTCACTCTTCTTCTTTTTTTAAGTCAATATTCCAAATACAGGAAAGTTGAATTAAGTTTAATATTGGTTAAAATATATTAAAATGACGTAGAAAGAGAAAGGGAAAGCAAAGGGATTTTTTTTTTTTTTTTTTTGAGAAGGAAAAAAAAAAGAGAATTAATATGGTTTGTTCTCATGATTTATATTAACAGCAGAAAGTTTCGAATGGCTATATCTTTGCAATATTGAATTTTATGTTACTCCCACAATCCCAAATTGTTGGTTCTCTATTTCATTTGAGATTTTTTAAAATGAAGTCCTCTTTCTAAAATTAATAAATAAAATTCCTATCTTACCATTTATTTTATCTTAAAAGTCAGTAGTTTTGGAAAATTGTACTTTTTTTAACTAAGATACAATACATTAAATGATGTTCCCTTAAAAAATTGAATTTTCTAAACATGACCAACATTTTAGGACAAAGGTACTTGAGGGCATGTGTGTCGTCAAAACAACAATTCTAAGAGGACCCAAATGCATAATTGAAAAATCTAGGAATAGATGGAATGAATCTAGGTCTCAAGTGTGGGCTCTAATTTTACCTATGGAAGCAAGAATAAAAGTTGAAGATATTATAACTCTTATACCATGTTAAAATAGAAAGAAAAAATAAAACAAAATAATGTGGAAGGAAAAAGCAGAAGCAAAAAGAATTAATGCAGTTCAACCTAACGATCTACATCAACAATAGAAAACTTCAAATAGTTACATCTTTACTATATTGAATTGTGTGTTACAATAAACCTAATCTTGAGTATATATACAAATAAAATACGCTTGGTATGATAACCCTGCAAATCATGACAGCCTATGGTATTTCAAAATCTTATTAGCCCATAATGTTCTAAAAAATCAGGGTCTACAATATTTATGGTAATATTCTGATAAAAATACCCTAATATCTTCTACCATTAATCCCCCTCAATCTCAATGTGGATGCTAGATGAAAATCTTAACTTTGGATAGACAATCTTCAATACGAGTAAGGTCTTTAGTTCCCATAGAATGAATCAAAAACTACCAAGAAAAGCCTAAGACAACAGCACCGCCGAAAAGGAAGAAGCCCATTAAGAAGGTGATGCATGAAAGACTACATCTTGCTGGGGACCTGTAGGAATAGTCTCAAAGAGCATACATTAATTCTTCAATACAATGAAGGTCTTTAATGATCATCGCATGAATCGAGAACCACAACGAAATTCATATATATATATATATATATATATATATATATATCCATTAAAGAGGAAAAAGCTCGTGAAGAAGGTGATGAATGCGAAAGACTCTCACTAGGGACGTGTAAGAGTAGTCTTAAGGAGCATTTACTCTACTACTTGAATAGAAAAACATCAAGAAGACGATTAAATAGAGAGAACCGACATAATAGAAAAATGCTAAGATCACAACTATTTACACAACTTGCCACGTGACAAGTTATTAGTGGTGGGTCCACACCTCCACCACTTACAATTTGTCACATTGCAAGTTGTTTGCGGCAAAAATTGTGTAAATAGTTGTGGTCCTAGCATTGTTCAATACAATAACATAAAGAGATTTGGAGCAACAGCACAAGTAGGTGTATCTCCAACAAGTGTTTTGTGTGGAGCATTAATGAACTATGGAAGTCAGATAGTAGGTCAAGCATGTCGTCATAACAAAATTGACATGTGAGGGCTCTAAGCTCATGTGAGACACATCGTGGGTGTCTTCAGAGTAAGAGGCAATTTACGCATCACAAGAAATGCACGATTGAGACTCAGTGCTTGAGGGTGTGTGTGACACCAAAATGACAATTATTTAAGGACATGAATGCAAATTTGAGAAGCTTAGGTATAGATGGGATCCCTAAAGATCATATCTTTAGTGTGATCTCTAATGTTGATAGCAAAAGCAACGATGAAGGTTGATAAGGGACAAAGATTATGACTGTAATACCATGTTATAATAAAAAGAAGAAGAAAAAATGATTTAGAGAGAATAAGAAAGCAAAAAGAATTAATTAACATGATCTAGTCTGATAGCCTATGTATACAGTGGAAAAGTCCTAAGCTAGTACATCTATGCTATATTAAATTGTGTATTACAATGAATCCAATATATGATATATTAGGATTAGTATGATAGTCTTAAGATAGTAGTAGTTAGTAGTAAAAATAAACATGGTTTCCCTGTTATTCTAGAAAGGGCAAAACTTAAGAACAAATTCTTAAATGTTTTACATAGGGTCCCTAATTGAATTCAACCACATGATTGTATTGACTAGTAAAAACAATGTTATCTTTTCCAAAAAAAATTAATTTAATTTTACCTTGTGCGTTGGTCAATTCAATCGCTTTTTTAAAAAAAAATTATAATTTGATAGCTGGGATGAGAGGATTTAAACCCTAAATATCTTTGTTGAAACACAATGAAATGTCAGTTGTGTTACTAGGCTCTTGGCGTCAATGCAATCACATGACATAATTTAAATGAGAACCAAAGGTACAATACCTAATCAACTATACCTAAGTTTACAAACTATATCTAAGCTTACCAATCTAATACCTAAGTTTAAACTTTATAAAAAAACATGGTTTACAATATATATATATATATATATATATATATAGTAATATCCTAATAAGACCACGTTAAAGTTAAACGCTATGTAACTCTTTGAGATGTTACACCGTCCCATAATTTTTTTTTATTGAACAAATACTTTAACAACTTACCATTGAGCTGCATTGTATTCTTACACTACCGTAAACATATTGAACTTTTCTAATCAACAAAACTTCAATTACCTATTCAAAATAATAAATTTTGGAATATTTTTAACTTTAAAATTATGCTTGAGTTTTTTAATAAAATAATAAATAGCATTCGATTAACACGAAATTGGAAGTGTTATGAATTTGTGTAACATCGAAAAAAGTGACATAATGTATAACTTAATCTTAACCCACCAATACTTTTCCAATATATATACTATGAGATCAAATTCTATAAGGATGTAGTGTAAAATCTAAGTTTTACCCATCTAATCCCAACATGCCACATTATCATATTACATATTAAAAAATAGATACAACCACACTCAATCAATTCCAATACTCATTTAAAAATCTAACTTAACTATGAGTTTATTGAGATGTTACTATGTGTAATAAGATGTATTAAATTTTAAGTAAAAAACTGATGTGATAATCTTTTATTAAATAGTATAAACTGTAAAATATAGATTTTATACCCTATCCTTACCAACCAAATTCAGACTCACACACGGTTACCTAAGCACAAATTTGCAATAAAAACAATAGAATTTTATGATATATTTATGGTGTGGACAGTAGAATACTACTCTGCACTTCACCGAGCCAGAATTTTAGTGTCCAGAAATACGTTTACGGGTCAAAAACAAGCTGAAAAATTGGGGGTATTTGAGACAATTAAAAAAAAAAAAAAATCTTTCCGAGTCAGCAATAGGCTACTTGCCTTTCATTTCAGTATTATTTAATTGCATTTCCGAAATTAAAGCTTAATGCTATGCCTAAAGCTGCATAATTCAATAATCCTTACACAATTATGCGGACAAAGTTTCTGAAAAACCCTATAAACTCCTTTTAACCATTAAATTGCATATTCTTTATGCTCATAACATGCATGTCAAATTTCCTTCATATCAAATGTTATTTACTATTAGATCAATACATCTATTTTTTATGCTTAATTGTTTACCATAAAACTTGAACTTTATTTAAACATGTCATTGATGACATAATTGTTGATCTTTGATCTTCTTGAAATTTTACAAACATAGAGGATATAATAACATGTAATCTAATAGTTAAATTTTCAAAATTCGAATCCAATAAGAAAATATAAGAGTTTCAAGAGTTTTTCTCCAAACTCCCAATTATGCATAAATATATGAGAGAGAGACAACAACAGTTCTAATAACTTGATTCTTCATTTAATTTCACATGATATTTTGAATTTGCCAAAAACTAAAAATAAAAAGATATATGAAGAATTACACAATTAGTAAACTGAATTAACAAGGATGGATGGTATTTCGACCCATAAAAAGTGACAAAATTCGCAAGAAATTCAGTTATGACGGAAATCACATCGATCAAAGGTTCATGCCAACTTTCCGGGATGAGAGCTCTGGGTTTCAGAATTTTCAAAATTTCCTAAGCTCCTGCATTGCCTAAAGGAATACCAAGGGACCAACTAAGTCAGTCAAAATATACAATACTCTGGGACATGGATAACAGAACCATAGTTATCAAAACAGGAACAAAAAGTGAACTGCACCAAACATCAAACCACCAATGAATTGGTATAATGGTTAATTGGTTCAATAATTGAGTCATTGGGTGAAAACCAATAGTCAGTGTTTAATTGTATATATTTTTTAAATTGAAAAACATATTGAAAATAAAATAAATTAAAAAAAAATATGATTAGCCAGTACTAAATTAAATAAATATGTAAGCTGAAAGCATACTAAATGTTGAAATTAATAAAAGTATAATTTCATAGAATACATAGGCATCATTGAAATATAGAATTCATGAATTTATATTGACGACGACAAAAAATAGAGCCTTGAATTGATACCTTAGTTAATCAATCAAGGTTTCAAAGTAAAAGACTTAAAAAGTATTTCATTATAATTAAATATTGAAAGAAAGCATGATTATTTGGTTAAAACAACCTATAATTAAAAACTCAGTTTAAAAAATAAAATTTATTTTGCAAATCCAGTGTTTCTTTCATACCAAACCAAAATCCTACATAAATGATTTGAAAGTTCGACAATTAGTTCGGTACGACTTTAATAAATATAGATATAACTGCATACTCTTTAGACAGAACACAAAAAAGCCATCAGCACAATATACAGGAATGAAACCTGTAACTGAATACGAAAGAGACACCCTTCGAAAAAAAAAAAAAATTACGAAAGAGACAGAAAAGACTAGCATCAACTAAGACAAAAGCATAACATGGGCCAAACTGAAAATGAGTACCTTTAGCAGATGGCTCATCTTGAGGTTTCATGGCTGGGAAGAGAAGAACCTCCTGTTACCAAATAGCATATGTTGAGACCCCATTGAGAACATAGAGCATACACATACATGTATAAATGAGACAAATGCAAACAGGCACAGACCCAAGAGAGAGAGAGGAGAGAAGAGAACCTTAATGTTTTGTGAATCAGTTAACAACATTGTTAGCCGATCAATACCCAATCCCCAACCACCTGTTGGAGGCAACCCATACTCAAGAGCCGTACAGAAGGTTTCATCCAAAGCCATTGCTTCATCATCACCAGATTGCCGATCCTGCATGCAGACCACATATCATTCAGAAGAGTTCCAGAGGAATTTATTTAAGGATAAATCCACTGCACACTTAAAAACTGATGCGTGAACCTTGAGCTGCTCAGCAAATCGCTGGCGTTGTACCACAGGGTCATTCAATTCAGTGTATGCATTGCAGAGCTGAGCGGTTACAGAAAAATTAAGTCAGAATCATGAATTATAAAGCTGAAATTAAATGATACATAGAAAGAGAAAGAAATCAAGATATCCTGAAAAGCATACTTCATGCTTGTTAATAAATAACTCAAAACGCTCAGTAAGGCCTTTCTTCGTTCTATGCCACTTTGCCAAAGGACTCATTAACTCAGGGTGGTTAATGATGAAAGCAGGATTTGTACAAGTCTCTTCCAAGAAGTGTCCTACAAGCTGCAGTAACAGAAAAAATATAAATAACCAATTCTCATAAATTATCTGAGCATGCAAGCAAGAATAGTCTACCTTAAGGAACAAAATCAGATCAAGTCAGAAAACATCATTGTCAGAACAAAAGAAATTACACACTTTTTCTAATGCAGAATTACTTAATTATTGTAAAATATTGGGGACCCCATCACATTGTTCTTTTAATGGCATTTCCAATCAACCACTTTTCACTGTTCCCAACCTCCAATTATCTCTCCCACAGACAAATGCTACAATTTCTACTTTATCCAACTGCTACAGCTTATCAGTGTAAGCAATCTTATTGAACCATTACTCCAAATAGCAGAAAGCCATCTAAGGAAAAACCAGTATTCCAGCAAGAGCTATCCAATCCATTGCTCCACACCCAACACCCCCCCCCCCCTCTTCTCACAAATAAAAAACTTAAGCCCTTGCTCATACCTAGCCTCTCATTCACCTCCTTAAGCATAAAGCTCAGAACCTTCGTCACAGATATTGTATCTACTTAGTACATAACACAGGATCACAATGCCGGTAACTACCTAATTTATGTTCAATAAAGTAATAAAAAAAATTTATAAAGGACTAAGCAGAGAACTGACTTTGTCCAACAAACGTGCTGTTGTTTCAGGAGGGGCACATTTGATCTCATACTTCGTGCATACGTCTTTCAAATATTTGTTGGCCTCATCACTGGAAAAGTCCTTGGGAATATTGAGGTTCGCCATCTTCTCTAATTCTTCTATCATGTCAATCCTTCTGCCAGAGTTAAAACAACCAATTTCATATATTTTCATATTCATGTTAATGTCATACAATTTGTGAGAGATACTATATAGATGACAAACCTGAAAGGTGGAGTGAAGTCAATCTCAATTGGATCCTCATCCAGCCCATTTGCATGATATTTAATTTTATATCCGCCTGTAAGTTCCTTTACCATCCCTATTACACATTACTGTGTCAGGAAAAATCCAAGTATTTTGGAGGATAAAAATAACTTCACTACCCAAGTGGATTGAAGCAGTTGTTTGCAACATGATCCAAATGACCCTTACCACTCAACATTGTCTCAGTGAGTTCCATCAAGTCATTGTAGTCAGCAAAAGCCATATAGAACTCACAGGTGGTGAACTCAGGATTATGCGTCAAATCGATGCCCTCATTTCTGAACTGCTTTCCAATCTCATAAACACGGTCAAGTCCACCAACAACAAGCTCCTTAAGATAGAGCTCAGGTGCAATGCGCATGAATAGCTTCATGTTCAGGTCATTGTGATGGGTCACAAACGGACGGGCAGCTGCTCCACCAGCAATCATATTCATCATTGGTGTTTCAACCTGACAGTGAAAAGAACATTGAAGGTAATGAAAAGAAAGTAAAGTCAAGTGCCATATGTAGAAACCACCTGAATGAATTGAATAAATAAAAAATCAAGACAAACAACTAACCTCCAAGAAATCACGACTGTCAAGAAAGCGCCGAATATATGAAATGATCTGAGATCTTGTCTTAAAAATTTGTCGAACCTCCATATTCAACATCAAATCTAAATAGCGTTGCCGATAACGAGTTTCCTAGCATTGAAGACAATAAAATAAAACACCAGAAAAGGAAAAGAAGAGGAGAAGTGAAAACACAGTCCAAACTGAAAGAAAATAAAATAAATGGACCCATCTCACTTTTATCTGCATCAGGAAAAAATAATCCAATTCATCAGGTTCAAATCACCCCCCACAACATCAATAGCAACCAATAAGACGTAGATTAAAGGAATCATTTAATTTAAAAAAAAAAAAAAAAGGATCAAAGTGTTCCCAATTCAAAAGATGAACCTAACATTTATAAGGATCACAAGGGCAGACTTATGACTACAATCTCCAAAATTTCTTGTGGACAATGACGGGAGTAGAGTGGTGCATTTAAATTAATTAACCGGGTTTATAAATATAACATAGCATGTGTGCTGCAACAAATCTTCTTGTAGTATGATTCACTTGTGCATAGTTCAACCATAAACCTACCCAAACTGATGTGAAACAAGATATGAAGCTCAACCATTATTGTCTGAAAGTTTTGTCTCATATTTTTGTATTTTTATTCAATTTAGTTTTTTTTATTAGTTTCTTATATTTAAAGTTTTTTTCTTATAATGTAATAAAATTATATAAATCATAAAAAACGAATCACCCAAGTATACAGGAAGTATACTAGGGTAAACTATCATTTACAAAAGTTACATAAATCTAATAAATCAACAATAGAAAATAAAGAAGAGGTTCATCATAGCTGATAACAATCCAATAAAGTTCTGAAAAAGAACAACTTGAGATCAGGCATAGAACTTTCAGTGTCTTCAAAACTCCTGCTATTCTTTTCCCTCCAAATACAACACGTCAGGCAATGGGGTATAACCATCCAAATATGACTATTCCGATGACTACCAAACCATCCTTGCCAGCAGGCTAAAAGCTCAACAACTCTCCAAACAAACCAAATATCATGGACCATAAGTCTGAAGCAATAGAGCAATGTAGCAAAAGGTGATCAACAGATTCACCATTGCATTTGCACATATAACACCAATCTGTAATCCTTACCTTCCTCAACCTTAAGTTGTCAATTGCAAGATTTTACCCAAAGCAGCAGTCCATACAAAAAAGGCTACTCTCAACAGGCCTTTGATCTCCAGATGATTTCCCAAGGGAAAGAATGAGCACTGGTGTTTGAAGGGGCACCCAGAAGTTGGTAATAAGTACCAATCTTGAAGCCACTTCTCTTGTCTGGTATCCATGAAGGTCGTCAAAGACTCCAACACGCAGTCTTATATTTAAAAAGTGTTGCTTGCAGCTTTCTAGCCATCACTCATGGTGAATGCAGGGCCTACAACCCAAGGACTACCATAAAAGGTTCAGTGGTCTAGGTAGCCTTTATTTCTATCCTTTAGTAATTTTTAGGATTTTGTTTGTCAAAATTAGGTCCTGAAAGGAGACTGGGGTTCAGAATCAATTTTAAGATGGAACTATTTGTGGTTTTAGTTTTATTGAGCTTATAAATAGGCTGTGAATAGTACATGTGAAAAAAGCACTCACTTTCTTCAATAAATTATTTTGGATAGCTATCTATTATTCTGATGTCTTCCAAAGTTTTCCTCCTTTCAATTCAAGGACTTGCCACTTCTACTACATCACAAACCCAGGATAGAAATTAAAGGACTAGAAATGTCATTCACAAACAGCATTAAACAGTAAAATGTGTAACTGTATTCTGGGTAAATGGCCTAAAAATGCATTGTGAAGAGCTTATTCTCTCTCTTCCTGCTCCTAGTTATATTCCAACCCAAATCTGCAACCATCCAAAAGCATGTGAATGAAACTAGCAAATTTCTTTAATAAGCCATCTAGGATTAAATGACCCATACTGGTGAGCAGAAAAGCTTAGGTACTTAGCCAATTATTAAGTAGGATGACAACCGCCCATCACACAAACTTGTGAGGAGAAGATGTATGCATTCAAGGGTAAGAAACTAGAAAAATATTAGTGAAGGGTGGGAAAGTTTTTCTAAGCATTTGTCTTTTGTGGTGGGGGATGGTTCTAGTATTCTTTTTTGGCATGATAAGTGTTTCTCATATTCTTTTTTAGCATGATAATTGGACTGGAGATAATTCTCTTAAAACTCTTTATCCTCAGTTATTTGTGTTCAGCCAATAAGGAAACTTGTATTTCTGAAGTGTTAATTCCTCCAATTGGTCGTAATGATAGAGTATGGAGTTTAAGATTTTATAGGGAATTTAATGATTGGGAGTTAGCGGCTTCCTATTCCCTTCTTCACTTCATTCAAACTCAGATTCCTAGGGGTGGAGGTAGTGACAAACTTTGTTGGCGTCTCAATGGAATTGGAAAGTTTGACGTTCAGTCTTTTTATCATAAGATTCAAAATGTAACTCTTTCTACTTTCCCTTGGAAGGGCATTTGGAAAGTAAAGTTTCCTAAAAGGGTAGCATTCTTTATGTGGACAGCAGCTCATGGCCAGATCCTAACTTTGGATAATCTAATGCTCCGTGGTCGCACTTTAGCAAATTGTTGTTTTATGTGTTGTTGTAATGAGGAATCTGTGGATCACCTGCTGATTTCCTATCCAATTGCTCATTTTTTGTTAATGTATATGCTTCAGTTGTTTGGGATTGATTGGGACATGCCAAGTTCCATTGCAGACTTCTTGTTTTGTTGGTATCATTGGCTTGGGAAACATAATTCTAATATTTGGAATCTGGTTCTGGGCGTTTAATGTGGAATATTTGGACTGAACGGAATCGGTGTTCTTTTAAGGATACTGGGAAATAATTGGCTCAATTTTTAGATTTATGCCAACAGACCCTCTTTGATTGGTCTTGGTGTTGGGGTCTCTCGGATTGTTCTGCACTCATGGATTTTCTTGTCTCTTAGAATAGCTTAGTGTCTGTTTGTTTCTTTTTTCCTCTTTTTTCTCTTAGTTCACTATCGTGAACCTTGTGTATTTTTCATGCTATTCATTTTTCAATAATATTTTTTCTTACCTATCAAAAAAAAAAAAAAAGAAACTAGAAAAATATTCCTCAGCAATACAGGTCATGTAAGTCTCCTAGCTACTTGAATTCAAAATAATGCAACACCAAAACTACGTAGAAAAGGATAATTTCTAATAAAAGAAAAAAATCAAAACCAAAAAAGCATTAAGTGGAATAATTCAAAACATAACCAGCTTTTAGAAATTGTGTAACGAGAGCTTTGTGTTACAAAACTTCAATGCCTTTAAGCCTGCTAGTTACTTTAGGCTTTCTCCAGAGGCCAACCTATAGTGTGAGCCCCAGGATATAAGCATCAAATCACTTTCAAAGAAATGGTTTGAAAGATTCAGTTTGTTAAGCCTAAAGAAACCTTGTTCAAAGAATCACATTTACCCAAAAAATTAATTCATTTACCATTCAGGTTCAAGCGAAAGGGAACAGAAACTATTTCCAACTGACAACTAAACTGATGTATTTCTCTGAATGGGTCCTTATAATATAAAGAAATAAATTATATAAAAGAAAAACTACCAAAGATTACCACACAAGTATTCGGAACATATTATCACAAGCCCAAAAATGAAGGTTTGCAATTCATTTTCACTGAACTTCAGGATATTAATCAGTACCAGATCATATGTACATAAAAATTTTATTTTGGGTGTGCTAAAGAATACAGTTTAAAACAGTGCAACAGGAATTTGGTTGAATTTTAGGATATTAATCAATACCTGGTCTTTCAAAATATATGTTTCAGGATTCCTGGTACATCCTGGGACCCAAGCCTCCTCTTTCTGCAACAATAAGAAAGTAAGGAAGTCAGGATGAGACTGTAACCAGCATTAAATCATTCAGGGAGAAACCATGTTCACCTTCAAATTGGCATTGTCAGACACAGAACCAGCCTTAGGCTTTTGCCTTGGCATCATATGGAGACAATGGGATAAGACTATAAACGATCTTGGAAAAATACTTAGCTCCCCCCTTTTAGTTTTCCCTGAATTGAAAGAAAATGTGTTAAATTACCGATTCTCCTAGAAACTAAAACCATTAGAAAATGGTCAATTTAATTTGAACATAATTCTAACACTCCCTCTCACGCATGGGCCCAACCTCCCCCTTAATAAGTGGGGCCAAACATGTGTGATTTTTCACATTTTAAATGGGAGGTAGAGTGAATTTCAATTACAAATTCTCCCAAAAGTTTAAGCTGCTAGGAAATAGTGAATTTAATCATTTGACCATAATTCTAACAAAATGTAAGTCAACCAGGAAGTTTATAATTTAAAGAAACAATGACTCAAAAACCTACAACTCAACTTTGAAATTCAAAAAAAATAAATTATGCCTCTAGCTCAAATGGCACCTCCTTCCCTTGTAAGAGAAAGGTTGGGAGCGAGTTTGTGAGTTCAAGACCCACTAAATCTGTATGTAATTATGAGTAAAAAAAAAATGTACATCTATATCACAAGACTGGACCCATTTCTAGAAGATTTCAACAATCATGCGGCATACTGATAAAAAAAAAAAACCAATTATGCAGCATAGAAAACTAAAACAGTTCACCATAGGGAAAAAGACCAAAATGAAGCACCTATTTAAGGGAATTTTCAAGCGGTCTCTTTTAAATTTGTATTTTGAAGTTCTACCTACACTCTCCATAATTTTTTCCTTATGCCACAAAATTTTCAATTCATTATCAAACATCAAATGTGAGAGAGAGAGAGAGAGAGAGAGAGAGAGAGAGAAACCAAATTAAGTAATTAAACTGATGGTGATTTCTTCTGTAAACTCAAAAGTGTCAACACAGTAAGGAGCAGCTACATACATATATATATATATATATATATATATAAGTCAAAAGGTGTTAGTAACTACCCAATTGTAGTAACATCACAAACCTGGAAACCCCTTGACACCAACAATATCACCACGCTTCACAGTCGAATGGAACCTAGAAAATTCTTCCTCATTCAAATCCGACTTGCTGCATAATGGAAATGAAGAATATCTTTATCATTAAATTTGGTATCTGAGCAGCAAAACTTAAAGGTGGTGCAATTTAGGGGGGACACCCAGCCAGGGGGTGGGGTGGGGGGAGTGATTGTCCATGAAACTAATTCATATCAGAACCAAAATTTCCCAAATAGTACCAAGTGGAAAGCCTCATTCATACATATTCATCATCTTGTTTATATAGGTCCTTTATAATTTTTTTTTTTAAGCGCAGTTGAGAAAACTAGGCAGTGGTACAGAGAGATGCGATAAAGTAAAATGACCTACATCATTCTTTTTGCCAATCTACCTAAGCCTTCTACATACAACTAATCAGGCCTCAAAAACACGAAATTAGCAATAATTTCAATAAATAAAATAAAAATAAAAAAACAAAGTTTCTCTTACAAGGAACTTGGGCAAAATATTGACATTCAACTAATTGATGAATCACTACCCAAAAATATTAACTTTTTAAGACAAGAAATTTGACATGAAATGCTATGTAACAAGAAAATCCAAATTCCCAAACTAATCACCTATTCCACTATAGAAGATCACAGAGAGAGCAATTTGTGTCCATTCAAAGAAAAGAGTCCAAAAGCAAAAACAAAGGCTCTTCTACTAATATGAAAAGATGCCAATGAGCTGCATCTCAAATTTCACCTCCTCTTACAAGGGTAAGGTGGAGGAAGAAGTCATAGGTCCAAGGCCCACATGGTTGCATGAATAACTTACAAATAAAAATTTTAATTTAAAAAAAAAAAGAATTTAAAACTAATAGAAAGATAATTTGTCAAAGACATTGCATACCTAAAGAAATAACAATACTAAAATCATAAGGAAAAATCAAATATGAATAAGGGAAAAGAAAAGATACAGTGATAAGATACCTAGCATCAGCCATAACTTGGACTTTAGCAGCACCACCATGTAAATCATAAAAGAATAGCTTTGAAGAAGATGAGCGTTTGCTCATGATACGCCCTTGCATAGGAAAGAAAATTATTAAAAAAAAATCACCGAAAAAACATGATAGATACTAACCGAATAAATAAAAGCCCTGATTTCAATACCAGCCAAATTTACAGTAACATCCTCAAGATGCTCCCCATTGCCTATGTTTTTATACTGCTCTACATATTCAGGGTTAGACATTGTAACAGGGAATTTGTGAGGATATGGCTCTTCACCAGCTGCCCTCAGAGCTGCAAGATACTTCAATCTATTTTCGAAGTATTGCTGGAGGAAAAACAAACGAGGAAGATTAAAAGCAGGAGATTGAGATTATAATCAAGAGCTTTGTGGAAAAGATCCAGGAAAAGAATGCTAACTATTGCAGGACAAGAATGGACTTATACCGTTGGATCCATATCTTCATCGTCAGCTGCTGCAGATTTCTTGCTGCGGGAATCTGCCATAGAAGCAGCCTGGAACATAAACACAAGTTTATTCTTAATAAGATTTCAAAACAAGGTGGTAAGGTACCTTAGAGATAACAGCCAATAACACATCATACTCCATCATGTTCAAACTCCACAACATGATGATCAATGTAGATTCATTCATATAGTAACATCAATACATTCCATGGCACCAACATTTAAAATTCTCTATATTAAAATGAGTAATCCAAGAAACCAGCACCTACAATTACTTCAGGATTTTTGAAATTTTTTTCATCACAATTAGGAAAGAATGTGTCTTTTTTTAAAATAATTAGATAGTTACAATGGCCAGAGGGCATTTGAACCCTGGATGTCTCAGTTTTTTTTTATAAGTAACCCTGGATGTCTCAATTGTAAATACCAAGAGATGTTAGTTGAGCTACAAGGCTCATGGCAGAAAAAAGAAGTCAAATATATGAACAAACAACACTAATTACTATTTTAAATACTCCAAGTTTGTCCTAACTAATTAAGACATGGCCATCCTTGCATATGAAAATTTTTCATAATAAAAATTATAAGAGGTGGATTGTTTTTTTAAGCAAATATATGAGATAAACATGTAGCCAATGAATCATAATAAGTTGTTGCTCATTCTAATACTACAAGATATTCTTTTCCTCAAAATTTACAAGGGAACAATAACATTCCAACTCTTAAGTTCTATTTCATTGGCCTAAATTATAACAAGGTTAGATTAGAATAGGAAAATATATAGATATTTCACTATATAGTCCGCAAGAATGGAAGAGCACAAAGAATAAATAGAACTGCAGAAAATTAAATTCTGTGGATCCACAGAGATTTTCATAATCAAGATATGGAGGCAGGCAGCTTATTCTTTCTTTGATCATATTTATTCCAAGATACCGAGGGGAGGGGGGTGATAGGATGACATGGCAATTAAATACAAGAGGTAATTTCAATATTCTCTCCTAATATAATGCTACTAGTAGCAGAAATGCTCATTCTTTCCCTTGGAAGAGCATTTGGGGTGCTAAGGCCCCAAAGAGAGGGTGTCATTCTTTTTGTGGTAAGTAGCATGGGATAAGATTCTTACTTTTGATAACCTAATCAAGAGGGGTTTATCCCTAGTAAATTGGTGTGGTATGCGTAGGTGTAATGGGGAAACAGTTGATCATCTTTTGCTCCATTGCGAGCTTGCCTATGCTTTATGGAGTGAAGTGTTTATGATGTTTGGGATTCAGTGAGTGATGCTGGGGACAGTAGCATTTCTTTTAGTTGGATGGCAGAATAGGATTGGTAAACACTCCTCAAATGTATGGAATTTGGTCCAGCATGCTTGATGTGGCTAGAGTGGAAGAGAAACAAAATAGCCATATGTTTGAGGACATTGAGAGACCTCTTGACCAATTGAAATCATTGTTGATCCATACATTGTTTGACTAGTTTCGGGCATGTTGTTTTTCAGATTGTACTTCTATTTTTGAATTCCAACACTCTTTTAGATCTTCTAATTGATCATCTTATAATTTTTTAAGATACTTTGTTTTCATTACTGTGAACATAGAGTGTTTTTCATCTTCAATAAAATGAAATTTATCACTTAGCCCCTCCCCGCCCCCCCGCCCCCTATTATAGATTAAAATGAAATGTTAGCATTCCATCAAATGTGAAAGCCAAAGCACCGTTGAGAAGCACATGGCATGATGATTGTATATAGATTACTTCAGTCACATCCAAAGTGCAACCACATCATAACTTCTACAAATAATTGCTTTCTAGGTATTCAATTAACTTAATTTTTTACATATGCTTGATTGTTTGTTCATTTTCCTTTTTTTTAAGGCAAGCAATCACTTCAGGTCCCAATAAATATGAGATGACTGATTTTGGTCATTTGAAAATTCAATTGTAAATTTAGTAACTGGAATTTTAATATCATTTCAATTTTGCCCTCACCATCATCTTACTCATGGAAAATGCTAACATGTCTAGTGGATTGCTAACATGTCATGCCTAAACAAGACGTAGCAGTGAGCCTAACGTAAGAAGCTGAGGTGTACAAAAAAAATGTTCACAGCAGCATCCAACCAAACACATCCATACGTGAATGCCGGCATGTGAGATGCATCTTCCAAAGAAAAATTAAAATCCAAGATAGCTTGAGCATATAGCCAAATTAACACAAAAAATGGGTACATGTTAGATTTCATTTCCCAATCAAACATTCATTGTTTGTTTTGCCTTTTGGTGTGAATTCATGAACTGGGTTTCTACTACTTTTTGGGGATTCTTGGCAAGAGGCATCTCATTTGACCCACTCACCATCGCCAACAAATCACAAGTGTGTGCAAATTTTGTGTGAGATTTGTGTGAGACTGGCCAAGGTGCAAAGACAGTGACTGACAGCTGTTGGTGGCTTGAAGATCCAGCCAGATTGTTGACTACATTCCCCAATGTGCACTTCAACTGTGGATCTAACAGATTAGTTAAGAATACACTTGAATCCATGGCCACAACAAAGCTAGGCAATACAAAATAAGCTCAAGGTGGGGGGAAGGGGGGGCAGACAATTTGAAATTAGATCCAACTAAGGTGGTAAACTTTAACTTTTCAAAAAAAGGTATAATATGTCAAATAACCATCTAGTCTGAATGCCAAGCCTTGGCTCCCATACACGTTCAACCAACTGGTTTCAATGATGTCCAAAACATTCTAAATCATCTACTATCAAAAAAATGTGACTACATTAACAACTTGCACACTAAACTTTTGAGCACTAATCTATATAGGCATCTCAATTATTGTATGAAAAGAAGATGAAAGGATCTTAACACACTTAAACACAGCCCCTTTATCCGTATTATCCTTCAAAATCTTGGAATTCTGGTATCACAAGCTCCCATTAAGTGTTTATAGAAGGCTCTCATACTTCTTTCAGTGCGCATAGTCAGCATTTTTTAGTCTACTAACTCTGCTCCTCACAAACACTTCTAATTCTTGGCATCTTTTCGGCAATTAAAAATATTTAGAATACTGTATGATTAATCAGCAATTATAAAGACTTAGAATACTGTCAATTTCATAGACTTCTAACCAGGAATTTTTACTCATACATAACAAAACTACATGACAACTCTTCAGCAATTCAATTGTTAGTTTTTTTTTTTTTTTTCCTCCTTCAGCATCATCCCTAAAAGATCTGTTTGAGTTTAGTTATCTAACAATTAATCATTCATGTAAAATTCTGAAACAAATTCCCAAATGAATCAACCTAACTACAATCCAGTAACCTTATTCAAGAAACTAACAGCGTTTTTACACTATTAGAAGCAAAAATAAGTAAAGTAAAGCAGTTACAATTATAGGAAGCAGAAATAAATGAAGTAAAGCAGTTACAATTTTAATCACTTCTCATGTTTGCAAATGTAATGAGAGAGAGAAAGAAAAGTGAAAAGATATATACCCCCATGATACTTGTATCAAAATTTCAACAGATCCTTTGGGCAGTAGAAGTGTTCGTGTACAAGTCAACATTTAAAGTGTATTGTACAAATTACTAATGACATAAACTAAGCAAGCAGTGTTTTTTTTTTCTACACTTCTTTGCTCTTCTATTCCTTCCATAACCAAACACAAGAAGGTCCTACCAATTTCACATGTCAAATTTTGTTTCTAACTTATTAAAATTAGCAAACACAGTAAACAATCATATTTAATTATAGCACCTATATGCAAATATCAAAGCCATGATATTCAAATAGAATTACAAATACTAAATAGCTAGTCCAAATGACATTCCCCAATAAAATAAAAAAATTAAAAATACTAATGAAGTTAACGATTAGAAGGGATCTTCACGGCAGAAAATAACTCAAATCCTTTCTTCATTATTTTCTTAGTTTCTCAGAAACTGAATAGAACATTAGCATTTCACGCATGCAAGTACCTGTTTTGCCTTCTCCTCCTCCTTGCGCCGCCTTTCTTCTTCCCTTTGCTTATTCTTCAATTCTTTCTTTAGTGCACTGTAAATATTCCCCAAAATACAAAGGAATTAAAAACCCAAAACTGGTTTGATTTCTTCATTTATTGGTGGGGGTAATTTATAAGCTTCAGAAAGCTATGTTCATATCTTCCTCAACTTATCCTACATAGTAATCGTAGTCTACTTGCACTATATTTTGAACAAAAATAATGCATAAGAAACCTATCAAAAAAAAAAATAATGCATAAGAAACAATAAAAATAAGAAACTAAATATGTGCATAAAACACCAAAAATAATATTTTTAGAAGAATTTGGATCTATAGTGGTCAAATTTTGTACTGGCCACCAATAACAAAAGTAACACATACTGCTTTTGTATATAACGCCTGTGTATGGTGTCACCCAAATTCTCTGGCCTTTTCAGTCAATACAGGTTGTTCCAGCTTGTTTCAGTCCATTTTGGCAGGTTTTGGTATGCAGGCAGGTATAACTATCGTATTTTTTTATATTAAAAAAAAATTAAAGATAATATAACTTGTTTTCTCTCTTTTTTTTTGTTATATGCAAAAGTTGTTGAGAAAAATATATTTTGGAAAAGATTAATATGGTATTGTGAGTGTATTTTATGTCCATGTATAAAGTATAGCAACACACACAAACAGCACACATCCAAGAAGGAAACAAAGACCCACAACAGTATAAAAGACTTTGCCCTACATCACATGAAAAATGGTTTGTCATTCTTTTTCCTCTGTTTTTCCATTAAAAATACAAAAATTTATGCGAAATAAGATACATTTTTCCAAAACTTACTTTTTGCTGACAGTTTCTCCAGCAGCAGGGGAGACTGTCACCGAACCCAAGACTGCTTTCTCCTTTTCATCGACTGAGCCCTCCATTTTTAATAAGACCTAGACCAATCAGAAATCTGCATCACAATCCCATAAATCACAAGTATAAGACATCATAACAGAAATATTTAAATAAAAAATAATAACTTTCTCTTCTTCCAGTTTTCCTGACAACCAAACTGTGGGCAAAGAACAATATCATGAAACCAAGAGAATAATTATATTGAGAGCAAGAGAGAGAGGAGGTAGGGATGGAAACGGGGTTAGTTTTGTGCCCCCAAACCAGCCTGGATTGGATTTTTTTTTTTTACCGCAGATCCCAAACCCGCCATCTAACTCCGGATTTTTTACAGGGGCATTTCGTCAAACACATGGCAGGCAAAAAAAGTTTTGATATATCAGCCAGAATTACAAAATGGGGTCACTTGGGTATTGTTTATCCTAACTAAAAGTTCAGATTTTTATAGAGTTGATTGTCATTATTTTCAATCAATGGCTTTTTTTTCCCCTAGTTTCCAAGCACATGGACCATCAAAATTGAACTTTTACACAAAACCCACTATTTTTAACTAAAACCCAGAACCGAAAAAAGTAGGGGTGTGCAAGTACCGAACTACACCGATCCACCGCTCCACAGGCCGACCGATTGAACCAAAGATGACGATCGGAGAGGATAGATAATTCCGACGCCGGTGAGGTATGGTCGTCGGAGACAGGTGTTGTATTCCGATGCTAACCGAACCGCACCGAAACTTACAGAAAGAGATGCCGAGTTACAGAGTTTAGAAGTTTTTTTTTAATTTATGAGACACAGCTTATTGTGAGGGTGAGCGGCTAGGGTTTTGGTATTTATAGGTTGACTTATTACTTTGCTACATGGGCTTTTTTTTTTTTTTTTTATTGTAAGTTTGGTTCATACGAGCTATTGCTGAAATTTCTTATACATGACAGAAGCCGGATCCAAAGAACAAGGGTTCGGCTTCTGGCATGGTACAAAAAATGAATGACTTGGATGTTTCTGGGTTTAAATAGAAATTAATAAAATCGAATCAAAAATTTGGAAAAGGTTTCGTATAGAAATTACCAGAGTTAAATGGCTGTCGCGGCTGGAGACAATGAGACGAGTGGCTGCGTCGATAGAAAGCGGAGAGAAATAGAGGTTCCCGGTCCAATATTAGGGTTTATAGATACGGCTAGGGTCTTAGGGCTGAGACGCTAAAGCATAAGAGGAAGAGTGATGCGCTTTTTTTTTCTTTTTTTCTTTTTTTTTGGATTTTACCCAGATGTTTGGGTTGGTTAGATTTTAAATCATTACGTTTTAGAGTTTAGATTTTATCCATTAAAGTTTGTAAGTGTCTAGATTTTATCGTCAAATCCTGAAATTTTAAGGAGTAAAATCTAAACACCCAAAAAATATAAGAGTAAAATTTAAATTCTAAAACATCAAGTATAAAATCCAATCACTCTAAATGTTAAAGGGTAAAATGTAACTTTTGAAATTTCAATATGTAAAAATCAATCGTCTCTAAACTTTGAAAGTATAATTTGCAATTTAACTTTTTTTTTTTTTAGAGAAGGGTATTAAATTATTAATGTATAATGTTTTTTTTTAGAAGAATGTATAATGTATTTGATATTATAAATTTATAATATATATTTATATATATTTAATATAAAATAACTGTATTAATATATATATATATATATATATATTGTAGAGCCTTGATTTGTAACAACTCCAAGATAATATTGGACTTGTATGTAAAGAGGCCTACACAATATCATTTGTAGAGAGTGGGTTTGAAAGGTATGACCTTGGGCACAGGTGAGCGGTTTTGTCGTAGTATTTCCAGGAAATAATGCATGGGTGGGTTTGGCTAGACTCCCCCCCCTCTAGGTTTTGCTTCCTTCCTCCTTTATATCAGTGTTCCCTTCCCCTTTTTGTGTCCACGTGTTCATATTACCTTTTTTTTCGGGGTACAGGCTTGTCTAGTCCTTCCATACCTAGAGTGGTTGGGGTTTTTGTTTCTGAAAAAACACAAGGGCATGGTCTTGGGTATGGGCTTGTCAGATGCAGAATCCCTAATTACTGTGTTGGCGACTTTTCTCTTGCCCTTTCCCTGTACCGAGTTTGCCTCTTTTTCCGTGCGTTTTGGGAGGAGCCGAGCATAAGACTGTCCTCGGCCATGTCCTCGTCCCCTGTCTTGGGCTTTCATTAGGTGTCCTTGGAAGACTGCTCTCCTCGGCCTGGGCCTTGGGCCCATATGAGGGATGAACTTGGGCCGCAAATTATCAGGCCCCACAATAGCCCCTCAAAATCCTGCTGCCCAACTCTAGTTGGGGAGGAGGGTTTTGATTATGTTGGGCTTACATCATGATTCGCTTGGGTTCTGTACTTCATTGATGTTTGTACCTTTCCATTTGCATAGAAGACGCACCGAATTATAAGAGGTGCCCCATCTAAATTTTAGCCACACGGCATTCTTTGATGCTACATTGCTCAAGACGCGCCTTCACGAGGATCTTTTAATTTTTTTGGTTGCAGGTGGCATTGGAGACCGGGCCAAGCCCTTCTTGTCCATAGCGCTCCTTGGAACTCTGCGTAAATTAAATATCTCCTCCTTTCCCTTTAAATAAGTAGGACAGTAGGTTACTCCTCTTACATACAAACCCATCAATTTTCTTCACAACTGTAACCCTTCAGCCATAATCACAGTCTCTATACTTAGCGCCTCCCACCCTTGGTGCAACATGCTTGAGGCACGTGTAGGGGTGAAGAAACTACACCCTCCGCAGAGGCGCCGGGTCCCTCCGAGGCTCAAGGTGATGTGGTCCGGACAAGGTAGACACAGACTCAAGATGATCTTCCATTTTGGTAAGATGGGGATGATATCTCTCCCTCTTTTAGCCAAAATCCGAAGCAGATACTGGTCGCATCAGATTTTTGACGCGTCAGAAGTAAGGTTTTCCGCCATCAGCGCCGTCTGCTCTGTTGCAGGCGTGGTTCTACGGAGGCTCCTCCCCTTCCGGCTCTCTGCACCTTTTCTTCAAGCGGTGCTAGCCTGGGGTCAGGTTCCCTGCACTTTTTCTTCAACGGTGTAGGCCCCAAGTTGGGTTCTTTGGCTGCCTGAGTTATGGGCATGTAAAAGTGTCGAGGAATAGTTTCCTTAGACAACATCTTGGAACAGCAGCCAACCCCTCCTCTGCGCTTCTTCCTCGGCTTTCTCTTTATTCTCTTGTATCTTTTTTTTTCGCTTACGTAGTTAGCTTTAGTATAGGCTTATTCTAGCTTTTCATTGTACACTGTACTGTTTCTTTGTCTTAATAAAAGATGAGTTTATTTATTTCTAAATACTTTTCCTTTCGGCAGCCATTACTTTGTGAACGAGTGTGCTATGCATGTATTTTCCCTTAGCGATATTTAGAGCAGGAAATTTTGAAATAGAACCCTACCAATCTGAACTTATCGGCATTATCAAGTATTATCAAGTATAATAACGACAATTCCCAGTAAGTTAAACTCAGAAAACTAACCAAGATAACGGCTTAATGCCACGTAAGGCAGGCGCGACAATCGTCCGAGGATGATAAATAATAAATATACCCTCTGAGGGGGGCTTCCGAGCAGTGAGGGGCTTTGGCCGTGTTTTGACGACACCTGACCCTATAACAATTGCACCAATTCCCTTGGTTTCGAGGATCCGAGGGTAGACTGCGGATTTCCGTCGGTCTAGGAATTAACCCAACTATCAATGGGTAACTCTCATCTGGGGTAGACTCTTGGGGCCATACGACGTCTAGGCTATGTCTAAACCCTGTAATTCTCTTCTTAAAAACTTGTAGTTTTGCTTGTAAGTAGTTGGTTTCCCCAGAGGCTTGAGTCCGAGGACCATGCAAGGCCTTGGTTCTGTCCAAAACTTGTACTTTTTCTTTTAAGTAGTTGGTTTCCCCAGAGGTTTGAATCCGAGGACCATGCAAAGCCTTGGTTCTGTCCAAAACTTGTACTTTTTCCTTTAAGTAATTGGTTTCCCCAGAGGCTTGAGTCCGAGAACCATACAAGGCCTTGGTTCTGTCCAAAACTTGTACTTTTTCTTTTAAGTAGTTGGTTTCCCCAGAGGCTTGAGTCCGAGGACCATGCAAGGTCTTGGTTCTGTCCAAAACTTGTACTTTTTCTTTTAAGTAGTTGGTTTCCTCAGAGGCTTAAGTCCGAGGACCATGCAAGGCCTTGGTTCTGTCCAAAACTTCTACTTTTTCTTTTAAGTAGTTGGTTTCCCCAGAAGCTTGAGTCCGAGGACCATGCAAGACCTTGGTTCTGTCCAAAACTTGTACTTTTTCTTTTAAGTAGTTGGTTTCTCTGTCCAAAACTTGTACTTTTTCTTTTAAGTAGTTGGTTTCCCCAGAGGCTTGAGTCCGAGGACCATGCAAGGCCTTGGTTCTGTCCAAAACTTGTACTTTTTCTTTAAGTAGTTGGTTTTGAGTCCGAGGACCATGTCCAAGGCCTTGGTTCTGTCCAAAACTTGTACTTTTCTTTAAGTAGTTTTTTCCGAGGACCATGCAAGGCTTGAGTCCGAGATAAAGGTTCTCCCAGAGGCTTGAGTTTGTTCTGTCCAAAACTTGTACTTTTTCTTTAAGTAGTTGGTTTCCCCAGAGGCTTGAGTCCGAGGACCATACAAGGCCTTGGTTCTGTCCAAAACTTGTACTTTTTCTTTTAAGTAGTTGGTTTCCCCAGAGGCTTGAGTCCGAGGACCATGCAAGGCCTTGGTTCTGTCCAAAACTTGTACTTTTTCTTTTAAGTAGTTGGTTTCCCCAGAGGCTTGAGTCCGAGGACCATGCAAGGCCTTGGTTCTGTCCAA
The DNA here is from genome assembly GCF_001633185.2 of Quercus lobata. Classification (NCBI taxonomy): domain Eukaryota; kingdom Viridiplantae; phylum Streptophyta; class Magnoliopsida; order Fagales; family Fagaceae; genus Quercus; species Quercus lobata. The sequence goes on from NC_044914.1 coordinate 5,274,539, forward strand.
AACTTGTACTTTTTCTTTTAAGTAGTTGGTTTCCCCAGAGGCTTGAGTCCGAGGACCATACAAGGCCTTGGTTCTGTCCAAAACTTGTACTTTTTCTTTTAAGTAGTTGGTTTCCCCAGAGGCTTGAGTCCGAGGACCATGCAAGGCCTTGGTTCTGTCCAAAACTTGTACTTTTTCTTTTAAGTAGTTGGTTTCCCCAGAGGCTTGAGTCCGAGGACCATACAAGGCCTTGGTTCTGTCCAAAACTTGTACTTTTTCTTTTAAGTAGTTGGTTTCCCCAGAGGCTTGAGTCCGAGGACCATGCAAGGCCTTGGTTCTGTCCAAAACTTGTACTTTTTCTTTTAAGTAGTTGGTTTCCCCAGAGGCTTGAGTCCGAGGACCATGCAAGGCCTTGGTTATGTCCAAAACTTGTACTTTTTCTTTTAAGTAGTTGGTTTCCCCAGAGGCTTGAGTCCGAGGACCATGCAAGGCCTTGGTTCTGTCCAAAACTTGTACTTTTTCTTTTAAGTAGTTGGTTTCCCCAGAGGCTTGAGTCCGAGGACCATACAAGGCCTTGGTTCTGTCCAAATCTTCTACTTTTTCTTTTAAGTAGTTGGTTTCCCCAGAGGCTTGAGTCCGAGGACCATGCAAGGCCTTGGTTCTGTCCAAAACTTGTACTTTTTCTTTTAAGTAGTTGGTTTCCCCAGAGGCTTGAGTCCGAGGACCATACAAGGCCTTGGTTCTGTCAAACTTGTACTTTTTCTTTTAAGTAGTTGGTTTCCCCAGAGGCTTGAGTCCGAGGACCATGCAAGGCCTTGGTTCTGTCCAAAACTTGTACTTTTTCTTTTAAGTAGTTGGTTTCCCCAGAGGCTTGAGTCCGAGGACCATGCAAGGCCTTGGTTCTGTCCAAAACTTGTACTTTTTCTTTTATCTATGGGGCCTTGGCTTTAAGGGAATGAAATCCTCGGCCGAGCCCCTTGAACCATCTGCGTGGCTGACGCTATAAGTGTAGCCCCTAGTCAAGAATCATAGCCTCTATCGAGGCTTTACGCTAGAGCACTGTGAGTGGCTGGTAGAAACGACAAGGGTACTGTCTCAAACCATCATCTATGCCAAGACACAAACCTCCCCACAGACGGCGCCAATTGTAGAGCCTTGATTTGTAACAACTCCAAGATAATATTGGACTTGTATGTAAAGAGGCCCACACAATATCATTTGTAGAGAGTGAGTTTGAAAGGTATGACCTTGGGCATAGGTAAGCGGTTTTGTCGTAGTATTTCCAGGAAATAATGCATGGGCGGGTTTGGCTAGACTCCCCCCCCTCTAGGTTTTGCTTCCTTCCTCCTTTATATCAATGTTCCCTTCCCCTTTTTGTGTCCACGTGTTCATATTACCTTTTTTTTCGGGGTACAGGCTTGTCTAGTCCTTCCATACCTAGAGTGGTTGGGGTTTTTGTTTCTGAAAAAGCACAAGGGCATGGTCTTGGGTATGGGCTTGTCAGATGCAGAATCCCTAATTACTGTGTTGGCGACTTTTCTCTTGCCCTTTCCCTGTACCGAGTTTGCCTCTTTTTCCGTGCGTTTTGGGAGGAGCCGAGCATAAGACTGTCCTCGGCCATGTCCTCGTCCCCTGTCTTGGGCTTTCATTAGGTGTCCTTGGAAGACTGCTCTCCTCGGCCTGGGCCTTGGGCCCATATGAGGGATGAACTTGGGCCGCAAATTATCAGGCCCCACATATATATATATATATATATATATATAAAGGGTGTGGTGTGGTGCGGTTAAGCCATTTTGTCGGTGTTTATAGTGTGGTTTGTGCGGTTTGATAAATACCTCCCTAAACATATAAATTTTTTTTTTGGCTTAAATTACAAAACACACCCAATTCAATTCAAATCTTTTAACTTTCACTCTTATTCAATTCAATCCTCCCATTTGTCTTCGTTAGAATTGACGTTCAACTCTGTGCAATATAAAACTACGTCATTTTAAGGGGTCCTTAACAGCTCAATTTTAATTGAAACTAACAAATAACTTAATTGAAGAAAATTGAAAGTTAAATGATTGAATTGAATAAAAGTGAAGTCAAATGACTAAATTAAATTTTAAGTAAAGTTAGAAGGTGCAATTTGTAATTTAACATTTTTTAATGTGTAATTCAAACAACATATAAGATATAACAAATGATATATATATTTATATATATATATATCAATCATTACTGTTGGATATTCATTTACACATGAACCATAATCCATAATCCATCGTAATCTCTAATATTGCATCAATGAGTTCACAAAATAAAAACTATAAAGTAGCATTGCATTTATGACTTGAGTAGTGACACTTTATAGTATTTCCATGACATCCAATATTCAAATTTCTCCTATTGGTCCCATAAAAAAAAAAAAAAAAAAAAAAAAAAAAAAAAAAAAAAAAAACTCCCCTATTGGTATCATTTTGTATCCTTGGCACAATAATCACTCTATAAAAATAAGTGCATATAGGGTGTAGGAGACAAAGGTCAAGATTCAAGTCTCTAAAAGGAAATTTTACACACACATATATACTTAGATTAGGATATAGTATAATTATTTCTCAAAAAAAATCCCCCTTATTGGTTATAACTTGTAATTACTTCAAGGCATAAATTGTAAAGTGGACTGCCCTAATTTATCGTTTTGCTCCATGATCTCTATTTTCTATCCTACCAACAAAAAATAAGGTCAAAGTAATGTTAAGGTTGTCCTAACAATTAAAGTCACTATGGTCGATAAGTTAGAGAAGATGAGGAGCGAAACCAAGCATTAAGAGCTCATATGATATTTTCTTTTTCGTGTGAATCTAATCAGGTAGGTGACCATAGGTTGACTCATTGATCCTTATGGCTAGATTTATTTATTGTTTTACAAATCAGACTGGTCAAAAAATTAGAAAGGAGAGTGGTTCAGGCCCTTTTGGATCTTTAAAAAACATTCTCCCCTCTCTTCTTGTGTGTATATTAAAAATATTCAGTATTCTCAAAAAAAAAAAAAAAAAAAGAGTGGTTCTTGATTCTCTAATTTGATTGATGGTCAAACCAACAACATCATAAAAATTTAATTAATAATTTTAAAATTATAATATAAATAATTTAATAAATAATAAGTTTATGACCTGTAATATTTACTAAATAATGGCCGTAAAACAAATATATCAAAAAAAAAAAAAAAAGCTTACATTTCTTACATTAGGAAAATAAAAATCACAAAACAAACTATTGGACTTTCCTTCAAAAGTTTGTAAAGTTTGTAGGTTTAATCACAATTATCACACAATTATTTCTATTAAGTTTGTATTATATGTCAGGTCCCAGTTAGCTCAATTGGTAAAGTTTATGGTGGTTGTACAAGAAATCTGGGGTTCAATCCCCACCTACATCAAAAACTGATTGGTATCTTGGTCTGATGATAAAGAGCTATCATCAAGAGCGGACGCTATAGATTAAAATTCTCTCAAAAAAAAAAAGTTTGTATTATATGTCCAACATTCAACTTTTCAATAAATAAAATTCTCCATAGACTACAAAGAAAGAACACAAAAAGCCCAAAAAGGCTTAAGCCTTTTGGGTGACCCAAAACCCAAAAGGCTTAAGCTCAAGTAGTAAATGCTCAATTATGTTATATAAACTACTAATTATTTTTATCATTATTCAATGTGGGACTTCCTTCTCAAGTGTGAAAAAGTCAAGTGTAGCATTCCTCTGTTGGGTTACTCAAGTGTTGACTTCCTTCTGTGAGTTTCTTCACGTAATCTTTGTCGATTTTACTTGTTCCCTCTCGAACCTGGTGCACGAGACCTTGACCCTTATTCCCATTTTTCAAAATCGGTATTGTTATGGCAATGGAAAAAAGATTTCCGAAAGATGATTGTGGTTGTGGTGAGTCGGTTCTTGGACACAGATACACTGTGTATAGCTTCTGTGGTCCCGATTCATCCTTAGTTATAGCAACAAAGCGTGTCCGTGTGAAGGTTGATAAGGTTTCAACGCTTGAAGGTTGTTTCTAATTCTCAAGGCCTTTACTGTCGGCATATTTTGCTCTAAGAGTTCCTATCATGGAAGCATCAAACACATACCTCTTTGTTAATATATTCTCCTTTGTGATACCGAAATTAGGAACATATCCGGATAAGTCCTTTATGCAAGCTCCAATACCAATTGCAACGCACTCAAGCACATTGAGTTGGACCCCAGATGTTACATCAGTGAGCATCGAGTTGAAAAGGGACCCAAGTGTTTAATTGAGCTTACACTTCTTACATTCGGAAAATAAAAATCATGTCCAATATTCCACTAATATATTGTTTCAATCGTGGAATTATTTATAAATAAATAAAAAATAATGGCATTATCACAAAATAAACTATTGAACTTTCCTTCAAAAGTTTGTATGTTTAATCACAATTATCACACAATTATTTCTATTGAGTTTGTATTATATGTCCAATATTCAACTTTTGAATAAAAAAAATTCTCCATAGACTACTAATAATTTCATAAATAAAATTTTTTTAGTTATAAATATATTAACTAATATATCTCACTGAAAATTATATTGAAGAAAGTTATAACTATTTTAGTAAGAGACCAAGAAAGAACACAAAAAATATTGCGTGGACATTTACAAAAACATTTTCAATATTGAATTAAGATTTTACTTTCTTTAATTGGAAGATTACTTTAAAATTATCCTTAAATTATTCAACCAAGTAATGGCTTTACTTTCGGTCTTGTATTTGTTTAGAAGTGATTAGGTCTTTGCATCCTTTTGTGTTCTTGAAATGTTCTATAAATTTGAAAGTGTAGAAGTAGAAGTTCTTTGAGTCTATGGGCATGATAGATAGGATTGTGTGAATGGGATTAGATTGGCCTACATGAGATTTCAAAGATTGGCATGTTGGAGTATGAGTGTGTGATGGGTGGGTATGAGTCTACTAGGTAGATTTGGGCTAAATAAGTGATCACAAGAAATTCTCAGATGTGACTCGTGCTCCCTCGAGTTGTAACAAATGGTTTTAGTCTTTAGACCCAAATTGAAAACCTTATGTGGCTCGAGGTTTCTACCATGTAATGTGGGCCCTAATGTGAACATCAAAGATCTGAGTGGAGATAGATACTTTCATCCATTTTGGACACATGTTTGACCTTTAAAGTTTGAGTTGTTTTTATTTAGGTTCTTGAAATTTTAGATTTTTCATTTTAGATTTTAGTTCACTATGTTTGATTCAATTTTCAAAATTTCCCTTCCATCCATCTCCATGAGTGATATGATCATTAAATGCCAATAAAACTTTTTTTTTTTGGTTCTCTCTCTCTCTCTCTCTCTCTCTCTCTCTCTCTCTCTCTCTCTCTCTCAAATTAGTAATAAGAGATCAAAGGAATGATCATTTTGAAAATGTAATCAAACTCAATGGACCAAAAGGAAAATCTCAAACTTAAGGGACTAAAACAAAAACAACCCCAACTTTAAAGGTTAAAATTATAATTTAGTCATAAAATTCTAATTAAATTACATTTTCAATCAAAAAAATTAATTACTTTACAGTTTGCTCTTTTTTATATTTTGTATTCTAAATACTTTTAATTTAATAAATCATCTACTATATAATAAAAGATGAATCTCATAAGTAGTAATTGTACCAAGCCACTATCTTTTGTATGCAACATGTGGCTACACCCTCTTTGTACCAAGTGGCTAGCCTTTATCAAATGTAAATTACATAATTCTTTTATCGTTTGAGATGATTCAAATTAAAGCCTAAATTTTTAATTAAATCATTAACTCTTTAAATCAATTTACATCCTAAATGAGTCTCTATTTTTTTTTTCCTAAATGGGTCTCTATTAACTAAAAGTCTAAAAGTAACAAAATTCACATAAATTCTAACTAAAATCTATCTCATCATAGGAAAAAAAAAAAAAAACCCTCATTCAATGTGAGACTATAAGATTCTTTTCATTGTATGAGAATTAGTTTTAGTCATTTAGTTATTATTACAAAAAATTTACAATAAAATTGCATATTACGTAAGGTCATGTCCAAATTATACTATATATCATATAGTTACTATATAATAAAATTTGTCAAGTGAACCCCTTCTATTTCTACTTGTGTCATTGTGATGCATTATAAAACAATATTGGGCTTTTAAACCCTCTAATATGGGCTAGAAACCGGTCTACATGTTTCCCATGATTTTTTTTTTTTTTTTTTTTTTGGGATAGGAACATCCTTCCCATGATTGTTTTCTTCTCCAGCACGGCAGCACCTGGGCTAATCGCCTAAACCATCATGATCATCATGACAAAGAATAACCATCATGATCTTGGATTATAATTAAAAAAAAAAAGGCAGATTTTTTTTTAGTTAGATTAAAGCATCTTCAACAGCTTCTCCAAATTTTTGTACTGTTTGGAGAATGAACAATGACATTTAGCTTTTACCTACTCACTTTTTTTCAAATACACTTCTAACAGATTTTCTAGCTTTTACCTACTCACTTTTTTTCAAATACACTTCCAACAGATTTTCTATCTCATTCAAATATTATTTTTTCATTCATTATTTATTCTTTTTTTAACAACTACACATTTTCCAACATTTTTTTATACAACACATCATTATTATAATAGAAAAAATGTATTTGAAGAATGAACAGTAACCCATCAGACTTGATAGGCTACTATTCATTAGCCAAAAAAGAATTCATGTCTGCCGAAGCTGTTGGAGCATCTACAGTGCACCTCATTCTCCAAAGTTTAGCTACTAGAGCCGGATGCCCAAACTGTTGGAGATGCTCTTAGAAGTTAGCACACAGGGAGAGAAAAAAAAAATGGAAGATTGGAATTTCAATTTTCATTTATTTTTTCTATGATCACTGTTAAATATTAGCAACGAGATGTGTTATATCATGTTGTGTATGCTAGAGTGGATGCGGAAGAGGAAGCATAGAAGAGGAATACTGAGAACACGAGGGTTACGTGGTTCAGCCTTGACGGCCTACATCCACGGAGGAATCCCTTAAGGGCTACATCTTTATTATATAAGAGTGTAGTACAATAACTTCCTGTGTTACAATGAACCCTAACATGAGTATATATAAGCGACTAAACCCTAGACTACTAGTACAAGTAGGAATGGGCTTGGGCCTATTACATTGGGCTAATATGTCTAATATATATCTCTAACACCCTCCCTCAAACTCAAGGCGGAAACTTGATGAAGACTTGAGGTTGGATAAGCATGAGAAGATCACTTGAAGATGCCTTGTAGAATGCCTTTGAAGAAACCACAATGAAGAATGTGCCAATTGTCCAATTTCGAAGCTTCAAATGAAAAAACGGAGGCCAAAATCGGAATCTACGCGAAAAACTGAGCAAGATAGGCCCTTTCGGAACTTTTGACTTTTGGTCAAAAGTCAACGCAAAAAGTCAAAGTCAACTGGTCCATAGTCAAGTCAACAGTCAAAGTGCTCACGGGTCAGATCCGGGTGGTCCGGGTCGGGTTGGTCCGGGTCGTGGTGTTGACGAGACGACACTGCTGACGTGGCTGATGACGTGTCGCTGACGTGGACTAGGGCTGACGTGGACATGCTTGCGTGGCTGCTGACGTGGAGTGATGACGTCATCCAATGACATCAGATGACAACAGCGGAAGTCTTCGGCGCGTGGCGGGCGCGTGGGTTTTCCGCCGGCGCGTGGAGGAGAAGCCAGAAACTAGGGAGGCGCGTGATGGCGCGTGTTATCTCGGTTGAGGCCCGTAATTTCAAGTTTCGTAGATCGGCGGACGAGGAGGCCGACAGGGCGGCGCGTGCTCCCGGAAGACGATCTAGAAATCAAGAATCTATGGCGGCGCGTGGAAGATTTTTCAGAGGCTACTGCGGCGCGTGGAGGCGCGTGAGAGCTCGTATGATTACCAGATTCTCAGGCCAAGTGGATCGGTGGACGACAAGGCCGGCTTGACGGCGCGTGTGACTGAGATCCGAGCTGGGAGTCGAGAATCTTCGGCGGCGCGTGTGAGAGTTCCAAGAGCCATTGGTCGCGTGTGGTGGCGCGTGCGGCTGCCGTTGGAGGTCGGGTTTCTGGGTTTTGGTCGCGATATGCCATGGAGCACGTATGTCTTGTTGGTTTCATTAGGCGAAGGCTTGATGTGCACAGATCTGATAGGGAGAGACACTGATTGCTTGGGTTTAAGATCTGAACACAGCAGTGAGAGCCATAGCGGCTGCAAGATGCCGTGGAGTCTAGATCCAGCCGACAAGCATATGACTTTTGATGGCAGTGTGCACATAAGAATCTTCTTTGTTTGCTAGAGATATTTGTTTGATGCCAAGAACGAAGTTTGGCTCTGATACCATGTTAAATATTAGCAACGAGATGTGTTATACCATGTTATGTATGCTAGAATGAATGCGGAAGGGGAAGCATAGCAGAGGAACACCGAGAACACGAGGGTTACGTGGTTCAGTCTTGACGGCCTACATCCACGGAGGAATCCCTTAAGAGCTACATCTTTATTATATGAGAGTGTAGTACAATAACTTCCTGTGTTACAATGAACCCTAACATGAGTATATATAGGCGACTAAACCCTAAACTACTAGTACAAGTAGGAATGGGTTTAGGCTTATTACATTGGGCTAATATGTCTAATATATATCTCTAACAATCACGAAGGTCATCTTGGGTTTATATATATATATATATATATATTTTTTTTTTTTAAGTTGACTCTCTCTCCCTCTCTCTGTCTCTCTCTCTTTTTGTCATAATCAGTTACTTACAAGGCGGAACTTCTTATTTATTTATAATTGTTATTACAAGGAGCAACATGCACATTTGGTTCCTAATTATCTTATTTTCGGTCAGCAGACCCAAGGTCCAAAGTCAACACACGCTATCATATCATATGTCATTGGCCATTCCAATAAAACATCTAATAATTCATTCAGGAAATAAATAAATAAAAATGCTGTCGATTCAAAAGAAGCTAATTCAGCCAAAAAAAAAAGAAAAAAAAATGCAAACAGAAGAAACCTAATGATAATAATGCCCGAGGGCGGCTATTACATAAAATAGAGTACAAAAACATTTTAGGCCCAATCAAACATGATATTGCTCAAGCTGAACATCCTTGGCCTTCAAAGGAACATACTCCCCTAGATAAACTTCAAGATGATCCGAAAGGGCTGACTTGTCTATATTTTCATGGTGGTAGGACTTGCAAACGAAATAGAGCACTGTCTGAACCACAAGCCCAAAAAGAAACAAATTGAAAAGCAATAACAAACATAGAACCCCAAAGCCTACCCTAATCACTATGCCCAATGATACGCCATGCACAACTAGATTCTTAAATAAACCTTGTATGATTGTGAGTGAAATAATGAGCTTCAAAAATACCAAAGCAGTCACACCCATCTTTCCCCGTATAAGTGCCTTGCTCTTAATCATGGCCCCAAATCCATAAGTGTCTTCTAACACGGTCACAACGCTAGCCAATTGCCAAACTATGGTCATGTACACAAACCCCACAAAGTAAAAGATCATAAAAACAATTGATATGGGAATAAAAGCCTTGGTTGACCCAAATCCAAGTATCCAAATATTAATAACGAGGATGACAATAGCCAGAATGTGGTAAACGAAGAAGAATAGGTAAGAATACAAAAACGTGGCCATAAGCCTCTTCCAAACCTTTGGGACAACACTCATAACCTTTTTGAAATCGACTTCACGGCCTGTGTAAATACATGCAATGGTGTAAACCACAGCTGAGGTAGAGAGGAGTGAAAGGATGAGGAGGATAGTGAAGTATGCAGCTGTGAAAAGCCAAAAAGTGGTCCATTCTGAAGAGAGAACATTGGAGACTTTGTTGTATGTAGGAGACACAGCTCGGGTATCATCCAAGACAATTTCGTTGTGGACGACCTTTGAGAAAAAAACCTCAGATACTTGCATATGAACCAAGAAGATTACGGACAGAGGAAGGATTAAGACCAAGCTGATTTGGCCTAAGAGTCTCCTCCATGAGTACATGATCTTGCAAGCTTCTTTGTAGATACCAAAGAGACTGAGAAATTGCATCTCTTCTTGTTCCCTATCCATGGTGTGCTAGCTAGAGCTTTCTTCAATGGATTATTTGATTTCTTGTTGGAGGGGATGAATAAACTAGGAGAAAAGATGGAAATGAATTATGAAGAGAAGCGAATGGTATATAATAGTGGAGCAGGGATATAGAGGGTCTATTTGGATAGAACTTATTTTGCTGAAACTGAAAACTGAAAACTAACAACTGAAAACACTGTAGCAAAATAATTTTTAAATGTATAAATAGTGTTGTGGAACCCATTTTTAATGAAAAAGTGACGAAAAAGTGGAATTTGTGGGTCCATGAATAGTACATCCGTGCACTGTTCATGGTTGACTTGGTCAAATAATACGGCTGGAACAAAAAAAAAAAAAAAAAAAGTCAGAAAACGCAAACGCAGCCACTTATGCACTGTTCATGGTTGATTTGGTCAAATAGTGCGGCTGGAACCAAAAAAAAAAAAAAAAAAAGTCAAAAAACACAAACACAACCACTTATAATTCGAATCCAAACTCCCTCAGATAATAGAGAATTAACTTTTTGTGAATTGTGATACCAAAATCTTTGTATAATAGTGAAAAAAGGGAAAAAAATTATTTTAGTTTTATATTTAACAGTCAATTTTTTTAAGGAAAATATATATATATATATATATATGTGTGTGTGTGTGTGTGTATGTGTGTGTGTGTGAGACTGTCAAAGATGTTATATGCTTTTGGAACCAAAAATATTTGACCACGTTAGATAGTTTCAACAATAGAGCTATGGAAAAAATTAACAGCAATTATATCAACTGTAGGGGCAAAGACTAACAATCGGGCACAACCCGACTAGGACTGAACTGAGATGGAGGCCCAATACAATTAATTTGTAGAGATGGGTAACTAAGAGCTAAGGCCAATACTTGATTCCTAAGAAGTAAGAACTATGGTTCGATAATTAAAGAAAGGGAGTTAGCAAGAATGACAACACATGCACATAATTATAGCAAGGAAAGAGAGATTCTTATTTAAGTCCTTTCTCGGGTTGGCCGAGGAGCAATTATTCTTAAGAAATACACATTTCGGTATTATACTGATCTCTTTCTCTCTCTAGCTCTCTATTTCTCTCTTATCACTTTTTTCCGATCCCCATTCAAGGAGGACCTTACTTCATATTTATAGTCGTTGGAATTGCATTGTAGCCTTTCAATTGGAGGATTGTTGATCTTTCTTTGGATATTTGTCCCATCATTGCCTTGTTGGTGGTGGTAGAGTGGTCTTGTAATGCCCTAAAATCATAGGCAATAAAAGTCTATTTAAACTAAATAATCCATAAAAAATATTAAATAAAAGAAACTAGCAACCTTGAATCTGATTACAAAAGTCAGAACTCTAATTCACTAAATACAAAACATCCTCAAAGTAATTCTCCAATACAAAGTTTAATGCCATAAAATAATAATAAAATCCTCAGTTTCACAAAAATAGTTTGTAACTTCTATCTCCCAAGAATCTCTACTCCAGTAATCTACCTAACGTATCTGTAATGGGGAAATAAAGGGAGGGTGAGATAACTCAATAAGTGGAATTCACTAACATTGAGGTGTGGAAACAAACCTTTCAAATAAATAATTCTTTCAACACATTCACAACTTGTAACTCATCAATATTTTGTCATCAACTATTTAATGTAAAAGAGAATAATATCTTTATATTGTGAGCCATCATAATATATATATTGATACCATCACATAAACAATTTCCTAGACTTTTCTCGTGATCAACGTTTACGCCCCGTTGACAGGGTTGTGCTGTCCCCTTTTTGGGACTGGAACCTCCTTTCATCCCATTTCTTAAGGATGGCTCCTTTGGAACCTAAAGGTACACTCCCTTGCTAAGGAGCTTCCTTTTGGATCCTCAATAGTATGCTCCCTTGCTAAGGAGCTATCAAATGTGCACTGTCCCCTTTTGGGACGGTCCCTTGCTAAGGACTAGCTGCAGCATGATTGTCCCTTGCTAAGGACTAAACACCATACTGAGCTTCTAATCACGACTTGCCATAGGTTTTCAAAACATATACAAGATACTCACATAAATAATCCATTCAAGATGCTCACAAAAATAATCCAATCATAATTCTCGAAAATATAAGGATATATCATACATACAAAATTTAAATAAATTTAGGTTGTTCAACAAGTTTTTCATAAAACGAATAATTAATGTGCACATCAAGAAATTATTAAATATCCATTTATATGTATAGAATAACAATATATCTCTTATATATATAATAGTTTAATAACCAACAATGTTTGGAAAAACCCCCAAAATTAGTAAACACCACTTACCTCTTAGTTGCAAAATAAAGGAAATCAACCTCTCTTGAATCACAACAATTCAGTAGAATTAGAACCTAGCAACACCAAAAATAGGTTCATCAATACACAATTTCCCACTTAAAAATCTATTTTCACACTTAAATGGTTTCATCCTAAACAATATTAATTTATCCAAAATCCTCTAATTATTCACTTAACTATCCAATACACTTTCAGCTTGATCAGATTTTTTTTTTTTGGACATAAAAATATTGCTGCCTACTCTGATTTTTCCATTGATATAATCATGGATATTCAAGGCTTCAAAATGACCGAATAAATGAAATTTCATCAATCTACTATTCACATCATTTCTTGTCATGTAGCTATATCCATCACCCTAATCTAATATAATAATAACCATAGGATATCCTTTCCCATAAAATACGGATAAGTGGGGGGTGTTGATTCTCCTACACAGCCGTAGAGAAGACAAGAAACAGCTTACTTGTATGTTGCGGCTGAAAACAAAAAAGGACTTCTTATGTATATACACATGTAATTTAAGAAGAAAAAGGTTAGGGTTTTTAAGGCCCATATATTTACTTATGCCACCTCACTTGGGCTTCATATCCCATAGTATTTATATTATTTTTAATATCTTAGGCCCAAATCCATTTAATTATAGGTCTCCTCTATAATTTATGTATAATAATTTAATTGATATCAAAATTATGGGGTGTTACAGGTATGCAATGGAGGCACTATTTAGGAGTTATTCTACCATTAATATGACAGATTGAGTTGGTGCAGTGCATTGAATGTGGAGATGATAGATGCTTTACCTAGATGTTTCCTCTCGCTTTTATTCATACCTTATAACGATCCTCCTCAGTTTCCAACTTCACAATCCTTTGGGCTTGTTTCTCTACTCCTAAGAACTATTTGCTCCTCGACCTCCTCGGGCAGATTGACCTCCTCAGTGCACTAATCCACCTGTCATTTTGGTTGTCTTGATTGAATCGGGCTTGATTTGATGAATAGTTGGGCCCCAGTATACCTTGAATGGATCCTGTTAATGATTCCCTCTCTTCGGGCTCCTACCCCCCACATTTATCATTTAAGATTTGTTTTTAATAACCCAAATTAAGGGATGTTTTGAAAATTGTTAAGAATTTTTATTGTGCCTCTGACAAAAACTAGAGTTTCAATCCTTCCCCACTCTTTGGACCTCTTTCTCTGGACCCAACTTTCAATTTTCTGTGGGCTGGAAGCCTAGTGGCAGAGTGGGTCACCCAGTATGAGAATACTAGGTGAGGATTGGACTTTGGATTGGACAATCGCACACAAAAGTAAAGAATAAGCCAGAGGTACAGTCCACGCATATACAGATAACATCATTGCATAACGAATATCTCTTACCATTTAACAACCATTAAAAACTTCTCCAAAAAAAAAAAAAACAACCATCAAAAGAACTTTCTTTACTCTTTGAAAAGTCATTGTTTCTACAGTACTTTTCTCAACTTCTTCAACTCCAAGCAAAAAAAACTCAAATCAAAATCAGGAGCCGTGTCAACGTCACCAACCCCACATCACACCACCTTGTTCAATTCAAGCCCAAAATCTCTCCGTGTCTATCTATCTATCTCTCTATCTGAAAAAAGAAGAAGAAGAAGAAGAAAAAAAAAATGGCGTACGTAGACCACGCGTTTTCGATTACAGACGAGGACATGATGGTGGAAACCTCGTACACGATGAACAACAAGGCTCCTATCAAAGAGATCGCCCTCGCCGTGTCTCTCCTTGTCTTCGGCACTCTCGGAATCATCATCGGCATCTTCATGGCCATCAACCACATCGGCGGCGACCGTGCCCACGGTACCTTTTTAGCTTTTTCACTCAATACCCACTTTGTGTTTTTCTACTTTGACTAGGTTTTTGTGTTCTGGGTCTGAGATTATTTTGATTTTTCTTTGTTGGGTTTGTTTTTTTTGATTAGGTGTGTTCTTTGCAATATTGGGTTCGATCTTGTTCATTCCGGGGTTTTACTATACAAGGATTGCTTACTATGCTTATAAGGGTTACAAGGGCTTCTCTTTCTCCAACATACCTGCTGTGTAATCCTCCATTAGCTTGCCCAAACTTTCACATGTTCCTGTACATATCTTCTCTGAGTTCTACTCTTTTTACTTTTTAAAGAATTTTATTGAAACTCATGTGAATTAGCTGCTACTAGTTTCGAACAAGAGAGTTTTTATTTTATTATTTTTATGAATATAGTGGAATTGTGTTTTGTCATGGACCAATTAGTGATCTTATGAATCTATGCAATTATATTATGCTTACTTTACATTTTGCATTTGTATCTGTTGCTGTGATTTTATTTTTGGATTAAGTAGTATCTGTTGCTGTGATTTGATCTATTAAATTGAGCACATTTATTGCATGTCATTTTACATTGAGTGATGCTAGATACCACTAATTTTATTGCCTTACAAATGAATGTATTACCAATCACATAAAGGTTATTTGGATATTTATTTATTTTGTAGTTGTTGAAGTGACATCGATCACATTCATTGTCTCGTCAATTTGTGGCAGTAATATTTGATGTAGTTTTATAGCATTTTCCTTGTTGCCCTTTTATGTGTTTACTTGTTGATAAGAAAGGGGTGGGGGGTGTGGATGCCATATTTTAAGTTTGTAGATTTTTTTTTTTCTAGTTTGGTTTAAGCTGCTTTTACTAATAGAATTGGCTTTGAAATCTGTTTTATTTTCAAGCATTTAGTCTGTGATTAAATATCCCAACAGTGTATCCAGTACCAATATGGCTATATTAAATCATGATTATTATGGTATTCCTAATAAATGTCCTGCTTCTTTTTTTTTTTCTGCGGGATTCAGTAGAACCTGCCCCGCACCAAAGTCTGAACTCTTATTAATTTGGTAAATTTAAAGTTATTTATTTCTGGATCTGGGTTTCTTATCCATTGAATTATTAGGAAAAGAAAAAAGTTCATGTTTAGAATACTTGATTGTGTTCTTTTGCTAGTTTTTGATCCGAATGGCAATGGTCTCAAAACAATATTGCCAAAGTTCCTTCACCTAATAAATGTTTATGTATCATGGTGAAAATGGGAAAAGCATGAGGCTTTGAGGTGGCATCTGGCATGTGATGTGCTTAACTACTTTTAGCTTGCTCTAGACTATATAACAACTCTGAATAGTATGTTTTTAATCTAAACAGAGAAAGGGAGGAGTTGGGGGTGGGGGTGGGGGGTTTAATAATGCTTTGTAGTCTCCATTTCATAAAAGAACCGTAGAGTGGGTGTTTGCTTTTCTGCTTTTCTGAGGCATTTTATAGATTTGTGATCATGGTACTTCTTTGATTAGAGGGGAGCAGGATGTGAATGCTTTCTACTGGGTTTGACTCTTTCATTCTTTTTAAAAGGTTGTAGTAATTGGTGAATGCTGTTCCTACTTGTAGTTGTTTGGAATGAGCATTTATGTTGAATCGAGTTTTGAAAGCTTGATTTAATGACAGCTGTGGGAAAATCATGGTTTTTACTAGAGCCTTGGAATGCTTTGTTCTGTGCAGTCATCTTATACCCAGTTTGATGTTGGACACATCTCATGCATAATTAAATGTTGCAGCTGAATTCTGTGGTTATATGCTTTGGATATCCATTTGAAACTTTGTGAGGTTTTAGATGAGATTTGAGAGAAGACCATTAGAATCCTAATAGGGAGGAAGAAGAGAGAGTAGAAGAAGGGCAAAAGGTTTTTGGTGGTTTTTCAACATCATTAAATTTCTTTATTGGTAAAATACACAGCTTAACCTTTTTTTTTGGATTGGTCAGTACACATTCTAAATTTCTCTAGGCAAATGTTTGTCTGTGAAGTTCCCATGTCAAAGCAAGGTTCTCAAGGTATCATTTCTAAGGTCAATTGCAGTGTGTTTGGGGAGATCTATCCTATATTTTGCGTTGAGCTCGTGTCTATGGGCTATATATGCTATAAAACGAAACCTGTGTGAAGCCTAACCTTATTTAAGTAAGCCATTTTATATTATTTTTTTATTTTTTATTTTTTTAAATTTATTTTATATTAAAGAAACAACCATTTTATTAGTTGGATAAGGAATAAGGTTACACGATCTATGCTAGATAAGTATTTTCTCTGTTTTTTTTTTTTTTTTTTTTTTTTTATTAATATTGTTTGCCAATAGCAAATTGAGACCCTTTCATTTTAAAGTTTTATATAGAGTTTTAGAAGCTAACCAAACACAAACACTCCAAGACAGAATCCTAATAAATTGCAGATGCTTGAGTATCTCTCTTAATAAATTCTAAGTAAATTAGGTAATTTTATTATAATTCCTTTTTTTTTTTTTTTTTGAGAACTTATTATAAATTCCTTAATATGACTTTATTGGTACTTATGTGTTAAATGTATATCATATGTTAACTTTTTATTTTTGAATTTTTACCACTGGTTAGCCACCAGTATATAAAAAACTTTAGTAGAATTCTAGTATATTATGTTTTTTAATTAAATTTAATTATTTGTATAAAGGATAATATTGATTTTGTTTTACTGATTTATGTAATTAAAAATTTAAATGGAGAATATTTAAGATATATTACCACGCACCACCCCCACCCCACACCACACCCCCCCCCACCCCCCCCCCCCGCCCCTCCAAGGCTATCTTACCCTCTTGAACAAAAGCCTAGATGAGGAAAGTAGAGACATTTATGGGCCCATATATCTGTAACGATAGATTTGATTCTTCAATGTATATCTAGAGGATCTTCTTTCAATGGATTAATGATGAGTGAGTCCCCTTCAAATCACAAAAAATTGTGTCCTTGAAGCCAAAGCTTGATTAATAGCTAGCCATGCATCTTTTGCTTTTCCCCATAATTCTTTACCACAACCACCATTGTCTTGTCATTGAACACCGTTGCAATGTTCAATTTAACCCAACCAGATTGATTAGTCCCAACAGATTTCTTCAAGGGACTCATGTTAAATGACTTAGAACGGAAGCACTATTATGATATGCGTACCATTTGTTGATCCTATCAGCTGCTTCCATTGGATTAAATTGAGTACTTTCAAAAACAGCTCTATTTCTGCACCACCATAACAAATCGCATGTAATGAGAACATTACGCTCCATTTGATTCAATAAAAAAAAGATAGTTTTCTACATTTTTCAGTATTTGGTGTTACCAGAAAAAAAAAAAAGAAACCTAAACTTTCCTTATTTTAACTAAATATGAGATAGAGTTATTTCCTGATAAAATTTTCTTAAAAACAACAGCTAAATAAAGAAAGTCAAGAGATAGTTTTCCAACTCATTTTAAGGTTACTATAAAACATAAAAAAATAAATAAAAAAATTATTGTTTTTTAGAAAATTCTTTTTGAAAAATGATTCATTTTTTGTTCATCATTAAGGGGAATCCAAAGATTTTATTAGGTAAATGAAATTCTTCGCCCATTCATGAATGGGAAAAAAATTTACATCTCTTAGTGAAGGACCAAGTAATTATTGCAAAAGGGCAATAGAAAAGAACATGCTAGATTGCTTCTTGATGTTGATTACAAAAGAGACATATAGTGTCAAGCAACTGCCCCCGTTTTACATCTTCTTTCATTGGTTTAATATTTGCGTCTTGTGGTTCAATCATGTACGCATTATTATACAAACTAGTCATAGACTCACGCATTGTGCGTGATAGGTTTTTTAGGGTGGTCTCATTATTATTAAATTTGGACTAATTTAATAAAAAAAGTAATATACTTTATACTTTTATTTTCATTTATTATAAGAATAATCACAAATGTAATATATATAATTTATATCGTATCAAAAAGAAAACAATACATTTTTTCTCAAGAAAGGTAATGTAGACACTTGATTTTGCACTCATAATAATCTTGGAAGGTAGCTAGAATGACCATTCATATACCCGAAAAAAATCATAGTTGCATTACATGCATTAATTCTTTCATTGCATATCATAAAAATGATCTTGAGCTTCTAACAATCGCAACGATATGTCGGATTGAAAGATATCACATAATCAAGTTTTCACGGTCTGCATGCATTTTGTTTGGGTGGAATTGATCATGCGTGATTAATTTAAATTAAATATAATTAGTTAAACAATTAAAATTAATTAAATAATTCTGTAATTGGTTGCTGGTTTTTGTAAAAAATAAGCTTGCTTGCATGCAAATAAAGTGGATAATCAGATAATAAAGAAATTGTGGATAATTAAGCTTTTTTAGAATATTTTTCTATTAGATAATTATTACTTTAAAGACCTGATTATCAAGAAAAAATGATTAATTTTTAGAATATGAATTAAAAACTTGTCTAGGTGCAATTCCAGGCTAAAAAATCCTCAAAAAAGAGTCCAAATTGAACCAAAATTGAAAAGGGGACTCGGCACCCAAGAGGGCCAGTCGGCACTTCCTTATTGCCGATTGGCCCAAATGTGTGGCCTGGTCCGAGAACCTTCTGATTAAGATAAAACCTATCTTTTTCGAATTTTTAGAGATAAGGACGCGTTCCAATTCGTATCTGATCTCATTCAGCTTATTTTTTAAGCATCCCAACCTCTATAAATAGAGGAAAAAGATCAGATTTCAGGGTCTTCTTTTTCTAACTTCTCTGCTACTTTTATGTTCTGGAAGCCTTGACTTTAAGAATTTCTTTTTTGTAAGTAAAGTATTTTAGACCTTAAAGAAGTGAAAATTTCTTTGATTTCTAAAATATTCTTCCATTGAAGGGTACGCTCATGTAAGTAGGTATTTAATTTCGTTCTTGTGTTTATTTTTCTTTTCTCTTAATTGATATGTTGTGTTATTCATTGCATGCTTTTTGTTAATATGTGTTTGATTTCATTATGATCTTGTTCACAATTTATATATGCCATGTTCACATGTTATATATGCCATGTTCACATGTTTGGTTTGGGATTTTCTCTAATTGATTAACATGTTCATGATTTAATTTTTCTTCAAATTCAAGATCTGCAATTAACCACCAAAACTTTTTTCTAAAAAATAACCAAAAAAAAAAAATAGATCTTTATTTTCATTAAATACAGATCTAAAAAATACCACCGCATACCCTTGGTGTGATGGTCACTCACAAGTATAAGTGCTTGTGGGGTGTGGGGGGCAAGGGTTAGGATTCAAGTCTCCAGGAGGGAGCTTCACACACATATACATTTAGATTAGGCTAGAGTAGAATTCTATCTTGTATAAAAAAAAAAAAAAAAAAAATCTGTATTTTCATTAAATACAAATCTGAAAATTTTTCTGAAAACTTTTTTAGGTCATTAAATACAGATCTGGAAATTTTTCTAGTCACAAAACAGATTTGTATTTTCACTAAATACAGATCTGAATTTTTTTTTGAAATTTTTCTAGTTAAAAAATTATCTGTATTTTCATTAAATATAGATCTGAATTTTTCAAGCATACAAAACGGATTTGTATTTTCATTAAGTACAGATCTAAAATTTTTTCTGAAATATTTTTCATCTAAAAAAAAAAAAATGCAAATTTTGAATTTTCAAAGAATGAATTAATAGTTAGGTTAAGGTTTTTTTTATTTTTTTATTTTTTATTTTTTATTTTTAATTTTTTTTATGTCATTCCATAAATATGTGATGCATGCATAATAGATTTGAATTATGAATATGAATCCTCTTTTAAAAATCCTTTTTTTATCCCTTATAGTATAGATTTGATTTTTGTTAACCAAAAACCTTTTTTTTTTTTTTTTTATCCTTTACAAAATAGATCTGATTTTTATTAATCAAATCCCATTTTTTATCTCTTACAAAATAGATCTGATTTTTTTATTCATCAAATTTCATTTTACTTAACTTTCAAAAAACATATATGATTTTTCTTTGAGAAGAGGGCATATTCATAAGACAAATTTGTTTAAATTAATTTTGTCAAGTAAGTGTTTGTTACATGTATTATAGCATATCATTTAACATCATACAAAAGGGTATATAATGGTCATTAGAGTCTAGAAGACCTAACTCCGTCGGGGCGGAATAGGTGCCTAACACCTTCCCATTCCGTAATCTAGCCCCCGAACTTAGGTTTTTGGATAATAGACTAGTGTTTTATCTTTTTT